>NC_090736.1:138663208-138690708 GCF_036898095.1 Palaemon carinicauda | reverse complement strand
TAAACCCCCTGCTGAGGAATCGACCTTCGATTAAGGGACTCAATTCCCCTATAAACTCCCTGTTGGTGAATTGACCTTCGATTAATGGACTCAATTCCCTTGTAAACTCACTGTTGGGGAATTGACCTTCAATTGAGGGACTCTAATTCCCCTATAAACTCCGTTGGGGAATTGACCTTCGATTGAGGGACTCAAATTCTCCTATAAACTCCGTTAGGGAATCGACCTTCGATTGAGGGACTCAATTCCCCTATAAACTCCATGTTGGTGAATTGACCTTCGATTAATGGACTCAATTCCCTTGTAAACTCACTGTTGGGGAATTGACCTTCAATTGAGGGACTCAATTCCCCTATAAACTCCCTGTTGGGGAATTGACCTTCGATTGAGGGACTATTACCCTATAAACTTCCTGTTGGGGATTTGACCTTTGATGGGGGGACTCAATTCCCCTATAAACTCCCTGCTGAGGAATTGACCTTCGATGAAGGGACTTAATTCTCTTACAAACTCCCTGTTGGGGAATTGACCTTCGATTAAGGGACTCAATTCCCCTATAAACTCACTGTTGGGGAATTGACCTTCAATTGAGGGACTCATATCCCCTATAAACTCCCTGTAGGGGAAATGACCTTCGATTAAGGGACTCAATTCCCCTATAAACTCCCTGTTGGGGAATTTACCTTCAATTGAGGGACTCAATTCCCTTGTAAACTCCCTGTTGGGGAATCGACCTTCGATTGAGGGACTCAATTCCCCTATAAACTCCCTGCTGAGGAATTGACCTTCGATTAAGGGTCTTGATTCTCCTATAAACTCCCTGTTGGGAATTGACCTTCGATTAAAGGACTCAAATCCCCTATAAACTCACTGTTGGGAATTGACCTTCAATTGAGGGACTCATATCCCCTATAAACTCCCTGTAGGGGAAATGACCTTCAATTAAGGGACGCAATTCCCCTATAAACTCACTGTTGGGGAATTTACCTTCAATTCCCCTATAAACTCACTGTTGGGGAATTTACCTTCAATTGAGGGACCCATATCCCCTATAAACTCCCTGTAGGGGAAATGACCTTCAATTGAGGGACTCAATTCTCCTATAAACTCATTGTTAGGAATTGACCTTCAATTGAGGGACTCAATTCCCCTATAAATTCCCTGTTGGGGAATTGACGTTCGATTGAGGGACTATTACCCTATAAACTCACTGTTGGGGAATTGACCTTCAATTGAGGGACTCAATTCCCCTATAAACCCCCTGCTGAGGAATCAACCTTCGATTAAGGGACTCAATTCCCCTATAAACTCCCTGTTGGGGAATTGACCATCGATTAAGGGACTCAATTCCCTTGTAAACTCCCTGCTGGGTAATCGACCTTCGATGAGGGGACTCATATCCCCTATAAACTCCCTGTTGGGGAATTACTCAATTCCCCTATAAACTCCGTTGGGGAATTGACCTTCAATTGAGGGACTCAAATTCTCTTATAAACTCCGTTAGGGAATCGACCTTCGATTGAGGGACTCAATTCCCCTATAAACTCCTTGTTGGTGAATTGACCTTCGATTAATGGACTCAATTCCCTTGTAAACTCACTGTTGGGGAATTGACCTTCAATTGAGGGACTCAATTCCCCTATAAACTCCCTGTTGGGGAATTGACCTTCGATTGAGGGACTATTACCCTATAAACTCCCTGTTGGGGAATTGACCTTCGATTAAGGGACTTAATTCCCCTATAAACTCCCTGTTGGGGAATTGACCTTTGATGGGGGGACTCAATTCTCCTATAAACTCCCTGCTGAGGAATTGACCTTCGATGATGGGACTTAATTCTCTTACAAACTCCCTGTTGGGGAATTGACCTTCGATTAAGGGACTCAATTCCCCTATAAACTCACTGTTGGGGAATTGACCTTCAATTGAGGGACTCAATTCCCTTGTAAACTCCCTGTTGGGGAATCGACCTTCGATTGAGGGACTCAATTCCCCTATAAACTCCCTGCTGAGGAATTGACCTTCGATTAAGGGTCTTGATTCTCCTATAAACTCACTGTTGGGGAATTGACCTTCAATTGGATGGACTCAATTCCCCTATAAACTCACTGTTGGGAATTGACCTTCAATTGAGGGACTCATATCCCCTATAAACTCCCTGTAGGGGAAATGACCTTCGATTAAGGGACTCAATTCCCCTATAAACTCCCTGTTGGGAAATTACTCAATTACCCTATAAAATCCCTGTTGGGGAATTGACCTTCGATTGAGGGACTCAATTCCTCTATAAACTCCCTGTTGGTGAATTAACCTTCAATTAAGGGACTCAATTCCCTTGTAAACTCCCTGTTGGGGAATTGACCTTTGATAGAGGGACTCAATTCCCCTATAAACTCCCTGTTGGGGAATTGACCTTCGATTGAGGGACTCAATTACCCTATAAACTCCTTCTTGGGTAATTGACCTTAGATTAAGGGACTCAATTCCCCTATAAACTCCCTGTTGGGGAATTGACCATCGATTAAGGGACTCAATTCCCTTGTAAACTCCCTGCTGGGTAATCGACCTTCGATGAGGGGACTCATATCCCCTATAAACTCCCTGTTGGGGAATTACTCAATTCCCCTACAAACTCCCTGTTGGGGAATTGACCTTGGATTGAGGGACTCAATTCCCTTGTAAACTCACTGTTGGGGAATTGACCTTCAATTGAGGGACTCGTTTCCCCCATAAACTCCCTGTTGGGGAATTGACCTTCGATCGAGGGACTCGATTACCCTATAAACTCCTTTTTGGGGAATCGACCTTCGATTAAGGGACTCAATTCTCCTATAAACTCCCTGCTGAGGAATTGACCTTCGATTAAGGGACTCAATTCCCTTGTAAACTCACTGTTGGGGAATTGACCTTCAATTGAGGGACTCATATCCCCTATAAACTCACTGTTGGGGAATTGACCTTCGATTAAGGTACTCAGTTCCCCTATAAATTCCCTGTTGGGGAATTGACCTTCGATTAAGGGACTCAATTCCCCTATAAACTCCCTGTTGGTGAATTAACCTTCGATTAAGGGACTCAATTCCCTTGTAAACTCCCTGTTGGGGAATTGACCTTCGACTGAGGGACCCAATTCCCCTATAAACTCCCTGTTGGGGATTAGACCTTCGATTAAGGGACCCAAATCCCCTATAAACTCCCTGTTTGGGAAATGACCTTAGATTCCTCGAAGACTAAAGTTATTCACACTTGCTTACTAACTTGCTTATTGCTGTCCCTTGAATCAAAGACTACTTCTGCTTCGCTGTGATGGGGATGAAGTTAGATCTGTTGTCGTTGGTGCCATCTTGCATGGCTGTGAAGACCAATTCTGGATCCACACACACTGCCACACAACTGGCAAGTCAGGTCTGTGTTGACCGGGGGTATCCGATCTCGACGGTTTTGTCTTCTCTTCCTGCGCTGTTATCTTGCCTGGTTCCGGGTGTCTTCAAGTTGATTGACTCCAGCTTTACAGAGTGAGCGCCATAGTGGTCTGTCAGAGGCGTTCATTTCTAGTTGCTCAGGTTGTATATTGCACTTCTTGAGCGTAGCTTTGATGTTGTCCTTGTACCTCTTTTCTGACCCTCTGGATTACGCCGAGCTTCAGGGAGCTGACTGTAGAAGACCTGGCGAGGAAGGCGATGTTCTGGCATACCGATGACGTGGCCGATCCACCAGAGTTTTTTTTTTCTGCCAATGTGGATTCTATACTCAACAGGTTTGAACGGTGGAGAATTTCAGAATGAGGTACTTTGTCTTGCCATGTGACCCCTAATATACGCTGAAGACAGCGAATATGGAATGCCTCAAGTTGTTTTGCATGTCGACAGTAAGCCGTCTAGGATTCTGCTCCATATAGCAAGGTGGACATGCAGACAGCTCTGTACACAACAACTTTTGTTTCTGTCTTGAGGTGGTGATTTAGGAAGACTCTGGACCTGAGTCGGCTGAAAGATGCGGAGGCATGATTTATCCAGGCAACTATTTCCTCATCAATATTGTTTTTTTTAATGAAGATGCTTCCAAGGTAGATGAAGCTATCAGCTTGTTTGATGGCTTCCCCATTCAGATGAAATACTGGGGGATCTCCTGCAATTATTTGCTAGGATAGGAATTCAGTTTTGTTGATGTTAACTTTGAGCCCCATGGCTCGGTATATTGATGAGACAATGGTAAGGCTGCGTTGGAGGGCATCTGGTGAGTGAGCCACCAAAGTGCAATCATCTGCATATTGGAGTTCCATTAGGTGTGTCATTGTTGTTTTTGTCACAGACTGGAGGCGCCTAAGGTTGAATAAGTTTCCGTCTAGTTGAAACTGCACTTTCAATTGATCTTCTTCGTTGACTTGTTGGTGGCTCAGGAGGGTGACTGCAGTGAGTAAGATGTTGAATATCACTGGAGCCAGGACACATCCTTGTTTTACTCCAGTTTCTACCCTGAAAAGTTGTGATTTACTACCACCCATACTTACACAGGCTTGCATATCATTATGTAAGTTTCTTAGAATGTTAAGGAATTTCGGAAGTACTCCAAATTTAGAGAGAGCAGTCCATAAAAAGTCTCTGTTCACCATGTCGAAGGCCTTTGTTAGATCGATAAAGGCTATGTGAAGATCACGGTTTTGCTCATGGCATTTCTCTTGTGTTTGTCGGGCCACGAATATTATGTCACAAGTGCTGCATTCTTTACGAAAGCCACTTTGCATCTCTGGTAGTACATTTTCTGAAATGTGTTTGCAAAGTCTTGCAAGTGTTATTCTTGCCCGGATTTTACTCGCAGCGCCGGGCAGGTGATGCCTCTGCTATTGTCACAGAGGGAACGGTCCCCTTTACGTTTGTGATGGTGACAATGTCTGAGACAAGCCACTCATGGGGGACTTCTTCCATGTTCCAAATAGAGAGAATAAGGTTGTGGAGATATTGATGGAGTAAGTAGCCCCCCTCCTTGAATAGTTCAGCTGGTAGATCATCAGGGCCGGGCTTTTGTTGTTTTTCATGGCCCTGATGGCTTGTAGAGTTTCTGGGAAAGTGGGATTGGTATCTAGGATTTCTGAGTGAGGAACATCAGGGATGTTGTTGAGGATACTAGGCTCTACAGGATTTCGTTGGTTAAGGATCAAGCTGAAATGTTGTGCCCAGCAATCTATTATCTCCAGTTTGTTTTTAAGGAGGTTTTCTTCTAGAGAGCGAACAGGAGTTATACTACTTTTTTGGGGGGCTCAAGCCATGTCGTCCTGATGGAAATTCCTAATTTGTAGCTTTCTAGGGTATATTTGACTACAGTGATATTCCCAGAGAATTTTACCTTAAGGTATCCAGAATTCTAACTCCTGGAGCGAATATCCCTAAATAATCTCACAGGGATATCGCATAATATCAGAGGACGTATTCTTGACACGTCACATAGCTATCTTCGCCCCGAACAGTATTAACGCTTCGAGGGGGATATAGTGACAAGAATCCGAAAAGAGAATGAAAAGAGAGCCGCTCATAAGGCATCTCTCCTATTCCGTTTGCAGTGTGTATCTGATGAAGGCGGTGGCGCCCTCTTTATTTCTTTACGTGTAGCTCAACCACTCGGTGTTTTCCCTTGTGTTCCCTTGTTATTTTGGATTTAATCAAACTTTTTGATGACTTCTCCGGCCTCTTCTGCCTCTGGAAAGTTAATTATTATCTTTACTATGTATAAATGTAAGCTCTTGTCGTTTTTAATTCAATCAAAAGCGATTTTAACGTAAACAAGAGCTGTTGCCTACCGGAGGCATCCTGAATGCTATCGCTCGCTCTTATGGGTCAGTTAGTTAGCTAGAGCGATGTTCCGGGTTTGTTGCGCTTTAATAATTTTGCTATTTAGCTACTCTAGAAATGCTTATATTGTTCGGTCAGTGTTAGCTCGGGAATTTCGACACGGGTCTAGGTACCGATCCTGCCTTTCGCGAGGCTTCGTAGCCTAGACGTCTGGCCCTAGTACTTTCATGCATGGTATAAGTTTTTCCGAGTGTTATTTTATTGAAGCTATAGGCAAATATTTTATACATGTAAGATATTGTTGAATGTTTCCAAGATTGTATACAAGAGAGTTTCGGTGATTTAGGTAATCAATTCTCACCTTACCTAGCTAGTATTCTAGGTACAGTAGTATACTTTCACACATCCCCGATTATTCTTTTCTCCTCTGGAGGCCAAGTTCAATCCCTCTCTCCCTCTGAAAGCCCTTGGCTTAATCCTAGTGGTTCTACCTGTATATTAATCCAGGTATTACTATTCTAGGATATTTCTGCCCTGTCCTGATAACCATAGTGACTGGTTTTTGGGTTTGGACAGAACTTCAAAATTTTTAGTCTGTGGTCTGCTTCTTCCTAGCATGGAGAATGAGTCTCCTTTGCTAGGTTAGGGGCGGACACAGGAAGCTTTGCTTCCCTAGTCCATGTCGGAAGGATTCTGATGATTCCTTCCTCTATTGGCCTAGCAGACTGTCCTGTGTCGTTTTTCCTCGGGCTGGAGAATGAGTTTCTCGGTTGCCCGATGATATAACTTCACATAACTTTGTTCTGGTTGGGAGGAGGATAGCAAGCATTGCCAGTCTTCCTCCCTAATAGACAACTCTTGGTTAGGATGAGCTCCCTAACTGCTGAGTGTGTCTCTTGCTAGAGCGAAGTTTTTAGGACCCTTATCCCTTCCCCAGCTCTCTTTCTTTTATTTTCCTGGCCATAGTCCTTCTTCCGTACCTAGCATAGGTTAGGATGGAGGACCGGCTCAGCTTTCTGCCGTCCGGCATTACGTGCCGGCCGGCAGAGACCCCCGTTTTTCTTTGCAGAGTGAGCCCCAGACCTCCCTTGGTCTCCCTTCCATGTCTGCCGGTAGAGCCCAGCAGGCTGTGGATTCTTTGGAAGCCTGAATGCTACATTCTCCCCTTCCATAAGTTCACTCTTTCTGGATGGAAGGTCGTATGGCATGCCACCTTATAACCTTACATCCATACTTTTTCTCTGACTATTGTGTTGCACCCCTATCCCGGCTGCCGCCGGGCAGGTAGAGGTTCTCTGGTTCTTGGCTACTGTCGGCGGCATGGTTTTATTACCTTTGCCGGCCGGCAGTGGAATCACTGCCCAAATCCGCTGGCCACTACGATTAGTGGCCGGCAGCCGGGTTTTAGTGTTTTCAGCCGTCGGCTGGCAATTTTTGCCGTCTGGCACATAGTCGCGAATCAGAGGGCTGCCGCCTATTAGTTAAAGATAGTAAATCTTTGATCTATAAAGGGGTAGTTGCCGGCCGGCACGTGCCGGCGTACCGGCGCGTGCTGGCCAGCACAATAGCATGCGATGTACAGTAGTTGCTATATTCGTAGTGTAGTACACACTGCATTAGTAGAAACTGCTGTACAGAGTTTGTGATGACACTAAAGTTCTTCATCATACTTAATGTTATCTTGTACAGCTTTTTGTTAAGACCGTACTTTATATAGAAAGCGAGTTCTTTCTGTATTCTTTCAATACCGTATATTAAAACTACACATTAAATTTCCATTTAGGAAATTACATAAGGAATTCTAGTATAGAATTAACCTTAGTTTTAATATATTGGGAGATTACGGCAATTGACTGGACAGGAAATACAAGAATGTGTCTTTCCTTCTTTCTTTTATAGCTTTTCTATATAAGCTAAATGTTTCAATATAAGTGAAAAGCCTTCACTTGATACTCATGGATTTTTCTTCTCTTTACAGGAGGACCATCCGAAGTGCGGGAGTGTGTTCTGTAATGTCCGCAGTAAGTACTTCTGTGGACATCAATACTGTAGGAGGCACACAGCATGCTCAGCCTCCAGAGGTGATCTCTGGTATTGGGACCCTCAGGTTTGTACAGTATGTTCTAACTTGATTACCGAGGCTTTTGACGACCCCAAGTCGACAGAGTCAAGGGATACTGCCAGGGAAAAGTTGCGATCCTGGGTGAGGGGTTTTCAGAAAAACACTTCAGGCATCTACCTTCCAAATGAGAAGATGAGGGCCTACCTTTTCCCTAAAGCATCGGCTGATGCAATCATCCCCCAGCCTCAGGTGGAGATACCAACTACCCAGAATCCGGTGGATTCTGAAGTCTCGGCCGCCCTTCAAGACATCCAATTGGACGATAGGATGTCGGAGGTGTCGGATAACTACAGAGAAGGACCTTCTAGGAGAAGGTCAAGAGGAGGAGCTGTGCCAGACTCCTCAAGTAGAAGAGGAAGAAATCGATGAGGTGTCGGTTACATCGGTTCCGGACCCAGAACCTGTTCCCTCTACATCGTCTGCTATCCCAGATGACCTGGGAAGGACTCTTTCTTCTATTGTTGAGATGATCCAACAAATTCAGAAGAAGAATGATGAGAAGGAGGCTGCAATGAAACTGGGGATATGGAGACTTGTAGCATCACGTGGGCCCCAGAAGCGACTCAACGTGAAGGATCTTCCTTTGAGTTCGGATACCAATCCTTGGAGGTATGCCGAACATATGCCAATGACAATCGGGAAGATCGTCATATCTGAAAAGTTGTGAGCAATTCCCTTGGAAGAGGTGGAATTTTGGCCCAATAAGGATTCCTACCCGGACTGTTATGTCCAAATTAGGAAGGAGCCAGCCTCAAAGGAGGAGACTGAGCCAAAGGAGGTCATAGTTTTACCATAGTAAAGCTCAGGCGTTACTATCGAGCTCGATGAAAGAGAGGGGATTCACGAACTCAAAAGGTGCTTGCCTTGAGTAAGAAGTTTCCCTCTTTTGTGGCCTCTCCTACCAGAGCCTTTCCCTTCATGTTAAAGGGATATAAGGCCGCCTTAAAGGCGGTGGAGGCAGGGAAACCATGCCCCTCCTTGGAGGAATGCAAGTCGTTATCTCTGACCTTGCCCTTGGAACAAGAAGACTGGAAGGACGTACACCTTACCTTCTCAGTCGGGAAGCTGGAAGCTGATATTGTTGAACGTCAGTTCGGTGAGGAACTCCCTAAGCTGTCGGAGTTTCTCTTGCGCAGGGAGCAAGAGACGAAGGAAAGACTTGCGGCATCAATGTCGTTGCAAACAACATTAGAAACAATGGCAAGTGACCCCAAGATCCAGGACATGTTCATGGTGGTGGCCAAAACTCATCTGGCCACAGTTACAAAAGATCTCTATAGCCTTATTAAAGCTAGGAGAGCCTGTAGAGACTTCGTGTTCGCCTCGGCTGTAGTGAGGCACGAAACGAGGAAACTGATATCCTCTCGTATCTGGGGTAAAGACCTCTTTCCCAATGATGTGGTTAAAGAGGTAGTAGACAAGGCCACCACAGAGAATAGGAACCTTCTCAAAAAGTGGGGCTTAGATCTTAAGAGGAAGTCTTCTCAGGATGAGGGTCCCCAACCCAAGAGGAAGACAAAAGGGGCTAGGCCATCTTCTTGGCCGGCTATACCTTACCGATAGCAACAACAGCAACAACTTCCTGTGACCGCGGTGCCTCAGATAATGGCACAACCTCCAACCACGTACCAACTGGTACCTGAACAAGTGGCGACTAAGTCGCCAGTTTTTAACCCAGCCTCCGAAAGGCAGACTTCTTCCTTTCATTCGAGGGCTAGAGGAACAGCCAGAGGTTCTTCTAGACACCCTTCAAGAGGAAGGGGATTCAGGGGAGGACGCGGTCAAGGAGGCAAGGCCTCAGGTCCACAACAGCAGAAGTGAGATGCTTCCAGTAGGAGGGAGGCTACAGCTATTTAGGGATCGCTGGACCTTCGATCCCTGGGCCAACAGCCTAATAAAGAATGGACTAGGTTGGAGTTGGAGCAGCCCTCCACCTCAATTTCCTCAGTTCTCCCAACCATCAACCCCCGTTCTGGAAAAATAAGTCCGAGAGCTCTTAGACAAAAGAGTGATTCGGAAAGTCAAGTCCATCAAATTTCAAGGGAGGCTGTTTTGTGTTCCAAAGAAGGACTCAGATAAACTCAGAGTCATTCTTGACTTGTCGCCACTCAACAAGTTCATAATGAACTATAAGTTCAGAATGCTCACACTTCAACACATAAGGACCCTACTGCCCAAGAGGGCATATACTGTCTCTATAGACTTGTCTGACGCTTATTGGCATGTTCCAATTAATCGCCACCTCTCCTCCTACCTAGGCTTTAAGTTACATTGAAAACTTTACGCCATGCCTTTCGGGCTAAACATAGCCCCAAGGATTTTCACAAAGCTCGCAAACGCAGCCGTCCATCAATCACGCCTAAAGGGGGTCCAAGTAGTAGCCTACTTGGACGACTGGCTGGTGTGGGCAGCATCCAGGACAGAATGCATGCAAGCTTCTAAGAGTGATCCAGTTCCTGGAACATCTGGGATTCAAGATCAATATAAAAAAAGTCTCGACTTTCTCCAGCTCAAAAATTTCAGTGGTTGGGAATCCATTGGAATTTGGAGTCACATCGACTTTCCATTCCTGGGAAGAAGAGGAAGGAAATAGCAGGATCTGTCAAGAGACTGCTGAAATCCAAACGGATATCAAGACGCAAACAGGAGAGAGTGCTGGGCTCTCTACAGTTTGCTTCAATAACAGATCCAGTGCTAAGAGCACAGCTAAAGGATGCAACAGGAGTCTGGAGGAAATACGCATCAAACGCGCGAAGAGATCTAGTAAGACCTCTACCGACTCGACTGCGATCGCTTCTCAAGCCGTGGTCCAATGCCAAGCAACTGAAGAAATCAATACTACTTCAACCTCCTCCCCCGTCAGTTACTATCCACACAGACGTTTCAAAGGAAGGCTGAGGAGGTCACTCTCATCAGAAGAGTGTCCAAGGAGCTTGGTCCAATCTCTCCAAGTCATTTCACATCAACTTTCTAGAAGCCATGGCAGTGCTTCTGACTTTAAAGAAGGTATCTCCTCACCACTCGACCCACATAAGACTGGTTCTAGACAACGAGGTGATAGTGAGATGCCTGAATCGACAAGGGTCGAGGTCACCTCAAATCAACCAAGTGATGTTGGCCATTTTTCGTTTGGCAGAAAGGAAAAAATGGCACCTGTCAGCAGTTCACATTCAAGGGTTCCGCAATGTGACAGCGGACGCTCTATCCAGGTTTACACCAATAGAGTCAGAATGGTCCCTTGACGCAGGATCGTTCTCCTTCATCTCGAGTCAAGTCCCGGAGCTGCAGATAGACCTCTTTGCGATGAAAGACAAGAAAATGGATCGTTATGTGTCCCCACACGAGGATCCGCTAGCGGAGGCCGTGGACGCTATGTTTATAGACTGGAACAGATGGTCCGGTATTTGTCTGTTCCCTCCGCACAACCTCCTTTTGAAGGTCCTTGACAAGCTGAGATCCTTCAAAGGGAAGGCAGCAATAGTGGCCCACAAGTGGCCAAATAGTGTGTGGTTCCCTCTGGCATTGGAACTACGCCTAAAATTTGTTCCGCTACCAGATCCATCCCTGTCTCAGCGAGTACAGAAGTCGACTGTCTTCGCTTCATTGCAGAAAACCAGAAACCTACATCTCATGATTTTCTCTCCCTAGTTTCTTTCCAAGAACATGCCACCCACCATCAGGTGGGGTCCCTAGAGAATCTACCCTCTGAAGGAAGATGTATCTCTATGTCCAGTGGGGTGCCTAAAGGTCTATCTTCATAGAACTTCAGACTTTATGGGAGGACAGCTGTTCAGAGGAGAAACCTCGAGCTCAAGGCTTTCTGTTACTAAGGGCGAAACTCACCTGTGTTATTCGCGAATCGGGTCCTGACAGTACACCCGCTAGTCATGATCCAAGAGGAGTTGCTTCTTCCATAAAATTTCCTTATTTATATGGACCTTGAACATCTTTGTTCGTACACCAGCTGGTGGTCATCCAAGGTGTTCTTTATGCACTATGCAAAGCAAGTGGAGCAACTCAAGTAATCTGTGGTAACAGCATGTAGAATCCTTTAACCTTCTGTTTTAACTCTGTGAGGAACAGTGTAATTAATTTGGGACGATTAATTAAGAGAGTGGGTGTGTCGTCACTGTGTGTACTACACACTGAGCGATAGGCCACGAAAGTGTCCTTACGAACTGTTCCATTGACGTTGGTGAACTATAGCATAATACGGACACTTGTGCCGAGCGTTTCTTACGCTAGTGTAATTAAACAGTATACAGACTGTAGCATTATTACTAATTCAATTGAAATGGCAAGTCTTTTTCATGGTAGATGAAACAATATTTTCTGTTGACTGTTCTCTTTGTGCTTTAATAGATATCATCCACTTTTTAAAATTTTTTTTTAAAGGTAGATCTGATACGCACGTTTATCAAATTTTGATAAACTAGTTCATAGTGAACCCTGCGTTTTATTCGCCCACTCATTTTTATTAGATATGTACTGAGCATTAAGATTAATATATGGATATTTTTATCATGGTATGTCTTTTAAGATTGTTCCCTGATTCAAGCAAAGTCCACTTTCCTTAACCCTTTCTTAGGAAGGGTTGAGGTAGTACCCTAATGGGAGAGTGGCAGAGATGCAAATTTGTTCCTATGCGGATATGACCTTTATCCGATAGTTATTAAGAGTGGTCACTTTGGGGAAGGTGTCACAAATTCATTCTGACTTTGGCGACTCTTAGACAAACTTTGCCTTATAATGTATAGGGCGAGACCACTATACAAGCTTGTCATTTTGTCGTCCATAAGTTATTATGTACTCCTCGAGACTTTTCCAGAGTCTAGTATGACTCATCCTTGTAGAGGGCAGGAAGCACTAACATAGTTCATGCTTAGATGAAATGATGTATGACGGTAACATCATAGGTCTCTAGGTCTAGACGGACCAGGAAAATACTTTCTTGAGAGTACGGCACTGATTGGGAATCCACAGATACAGTAATGCTCTGGTAAACTTCATCAGGACGACATGGCTTGAGCCCAAAAAACGGATTTTGAGCGAAGCGAAAAATCTATTTTTGGGTGAGGTAGCCATGACGTCCTGATGGACCCGCCCTTCCTTTTATTGTAAAGGGGCTTATTGACCCTTCCCTATAATACAGTATCTGTACCACCTCGTATATCGCTACAAGGAATAAAGAGGGCGCCATTGCCTTCATCAGATACACACTGGAAACGGAATAGGAGAGATGCCTTATGAGCGGCTCTCTTTTCATTCTCGTTTCGGATTCTTGTCACTATATCCCCCTCGAAGCGTTAATACTGTTCGGGGCGAAGATAGCTATGGGATGTGTCAAGAATACGTCCTCTGATATTATGCGATGTCCCTGTGAGATTATTTAGGGATATTCGCTCCAGGAGTTAGAATTCTGGATACCTTAAGGTAAAATTCTCTGGGAATATCACTGTAGTCAAATATACCCTAGAAAGCTACCAATTAGGAACTTCCATCAGGACGACACGGCTACCTCACCCAAAAATAGATTTTTTGCTTCGCTCAAAATCTGTTTGTTGGGCCATATAAAATTTTAATAGAGTTGTAGAAACCATGTTGATCATTTGCATCTGCATATGATCGAGTTTCTTTTGCACGGTCATTCCACCAGTTATTTTCCATGTCTCTGAGTATTTTCTGCACTTCTGGTCTTAGCTGTTGGAAGTTTTCTTTGAGAGCTACAGAAGTAGTTTGTGAGAGCCATGCATCGTGCGCTTTATTTTTTGCTGTGATTAAGTCATGTATACCATCAGCGTTGTTATCAAACCAATCTTGATGACGTCGTGTGGAGAAGCCAAGGGTTTCTTCTGCATTTTCCTGAATTATAGTTTTCAGTTTTGTCCACTCAGAGTCAAGCTCATTGTCGATGTTGTTTGGATCAATGTTAGGGATCTCTACCAGCTTTCTTGCTATCCTGTGAAGGTAGTTGTTCCGAGTAGAGGTGTCTAACAGAGGTAGGAGAAGGATACGCATTCTTCTGGAAAGGTTATCCACTAAATGAACGCAGAAACCATGGTGTCGGTTTTGCAGTGAAAACAAAACTGCTAAGTAAAATCCCAGACTCACCAGCTGGCATCTCGGAGAGGTTGATGTCCTGGCGCATCCCACTTGCAAAAGGTCGTTATGCCACTCTCCTGAGTGCTTACACTCCTACACTGGACAGTGAAGATGAGACAAAAGACTTTTTCTATGAATTATTAGTCTCAGCCATTAACCAAACTCCAAGGGAAGATAAACTGATCCTCTTAGGTGACTTTAATGCCAGAGTGGGAAGGGAACACCACATCTGGGGAGGCGCCATCGGTCATCATGGTGTTGGCAATATGAATAGCAATGGACTCAGATTGCTCTTCTTATGCTCAGAACACAACCTTGTCATCACCAACACCCTTTTTCAGCTCAAAAACTAGCACAAAACTTCGTGGATGCACCCAAGGTCAAAACACTGGCACTTGATTAACTATGTCATAATCAAAAAGCGAGACCAGCAAGATTTCGTCCAGACCAGTGCAATGAGAGGTGCCGAGTGCCACACACATCACAATCTAATACGTGCTAAGCTCAAGCTAACCATCCGTCCTCTTCTTTCTCGCAAACGTCCATCAAAGAAATTAAACATTCCTGCTCTGAAAGACACCTCTACTCGGAACAACTACCGTTATTCACACACACACACACACACACACACACATATATATATATATGTATATGTATATATATATATATATATATATATATATATATATATATATATATATATATATATATATATATATATATATATATATAATATATATATATATATATATATATATATATATATATATATATATATAATATATATATATATATATATATATATATATATATATATATATATATATATATATATATATATATATATATATATACTCATAAACATGTATATATGTGCCTTTGATGTGGGGATACCTTAACGGGATGAAAGGGTTTATATATTGCCATGATCAGCAAAGGTGTACTAGACTGGTTTCCTGTAATTGATAAGACTTAAGTATCACACCATCACCAATCCGCATTGACCAGCGTAGTGATGATATAATTGCTCTGAAAAATGAGATGAAAAATTCAATAAAAATGATATTTTAAAGCGGAATGCCTTTGGTTTTAATCAAGTTTACGACTGAACTTATTCTGAAGCGAAGGAAGAAATAATGAATTAAGAAGAAATGTGAAATTCCAATTTTCGACATAAAAAAATGTATGTCATCTCTCGCAAGAGAAGAATTGAGTAGTTCAATATATCATTTCGTGTTCGTAAAGAGTTTTTAGAAGTTTAAGGAATACCTAATTCCAATTTTGAACATGAACAAGAATAAAATGTGCATCATCTCTCTTAAAAGAAAATCTGAATAGATCAATATATCTTTCGTTCGTAGATATTTCTTATATGTTTAAGAAATTTGAAATTCCATTTTTTAATACTGTAAAAAAAAGAGATTCACCCGAGTGCCTTATGTGGATGAGATCATAATGAGTGGTAGATGGAGATGGTTTGGGCATGTTCTTCGCACTCCCCAAGAGAGATTAATTCACCAAACTTTCAACTGGTCTCCACAAGGCACTAGAAAGGGTTGGAAGATCCAGACCTACATGGCTGAGGACCATGAATCGAGAAGTAGATGATTATGGATGGAGAAGCATTGATTTAAAAGATCAAGATGAGAAGACTGGCAAAATCTAACCGAGGCCCTTTGCATAATGTGACCAACAGTTTCCCTCTTTTCAAAATTATTGAAATGTCATCCTTTTATTTTACTTTTGTGAGTTTTGTTCCCATATGTTCCGCTCTTTTGTGCTATAATAACAAAACTGTCGCCATTAATGTAATAGTACTTATATTTTGTTTAATTTTGCCATTCCAGTCAAAGTATGAATATTGAAGGTTTTGGATTGATTCGCGGATTACCTTATATATATATATACAAGACACTTCCCAAACATCTCGAACATGAGATCGAGCAAGACCGGTGAATTCCCAAAGTGGGAAGTTCATATTGGGAGAAGTTCTATAACGGGCCAATTACCTTGCCAATGATGTGCCGATTGGGCCCCCAATTATTTTGGGATCGTTGACGACAATTTGCCCGATAATTACCCGTGGAAGAGCACTGCCGACTTTGAAGGGATTCCAAGCACACGTGAGCTGTATCTGAGATAATAGCGATTAGGTCGAGTAGGTCAATGCTATCAAATGAGTATAAGCTACAGAGAGAGAGAGAGAGAGAGAGAGAGAGAGAGAGAGAGAGAGAGAGAGAGAGAGAGAGAGAGAGAGAGAGGGGGGGGGTTGTATAACAGATCCAACACGTATTAATATGTATGTGATATACAAGGAGTTAGAGATCTGATTTGAAGACTTTATAACGAGAGAGAAAGAGTAAAACAGGTACAATACGGATTAATATGTATCAGTGTTACCCGGAATTAGAAATCTACAAAGAAGAGTTGGCCTTATTTTAAACTATTTTGTAGAGAGAGAGAGAGAGAGAGAGAGAGAGAGAGAGATAGAGAGAGAGAGAGAGAGAGAGAGAGAGAGAGAGAGAGAGAGAGAGAGAGAGAGAGAGAGAGAGAGAGAGAGAGAGAGAGAGAGAGAGAGCCTTCTAATAAATATTAACACATTAAGTGATGTTTTATTCTTAAATTCCCTCCCTTAACCTCTTATAGCTAGATTTGTTCTAATCTCTCTCTCTCTCTCTCTCTCTCTCTCTCTCTCTCTCTCTCTCTCTCTCTCTCTCACATACACACTTTGTAAAGGATTAAAATGACGTTGAGGAAAACAAAAGTCTTCAAGTCCTCAGTGGCTCCAACTTGAAGAAGATTTTGGATTAATTCCATGGAGTGAAGATAAAATAAAAAGGGCATTCGACTTTAGTCGGGACTTAACCACTTCAAAATTAATCAACGATACTAAAGACGCTTTTCCCATAAGGAATAAATATGAGTCCCCCAGGATCATATGTCAAATCCTCTTATACTTTGATAAATTTCAGTATCTCGATAACACAAAAATAGGATTAAAGATGATGATTTAAACCCACTGCATTCATCACTTTCATATTGAATTACTTTTGAATTCGTTTGAAAACTTAAACCTTTAAATCTATTCAATATCCAACCAGCTGAGTCATCAGCAGCCATTGCCTGGCACTCCCTGGTCCAAGCTGGGGTGTGAGAGGGGGTTTGGGCGCTGATCATATGAATATATGGTCAGTCTCTAAGGCATTATCCTGCTGGGACATTGTCACTGTCTCTGGCCTCTGCCATTCAAATGTACAGTTGGACACATGAATCTCTGGTACACCTCACTCTGAGGAAATGCACGCAATCACACCCTTTCTGCCCAGCGAGTGCCTGGTGTTAAGCCCCACCAACCACTTCCATCTTATCTCCCGACACTATCTGTTTGGTTACTTGCTGCAAAGTAAGGGTGTTACAGGATGCACTTCTTCAGAGAGAGGTGTACCGGGAATTCCAGTGTCCAATTGTACTTTATATCATTGTCAAATTCCCTAAAGACTGTCCTTTAAATGAAAATATTTGACGTAAAATATTATATTGTATCAGAATCATCAAATCTACCTTCGATATTCATTTCACCATTTCCATGAAATACTAAGTATTGCACAACAATTCGACTGTCACTCAACTAACTAGGTAGTAATTAGCCTCCTGGCTAGTACAATGGTAATATGTTCGCCTAGCATTAGAATAGCAGCAGATTGACCCCAGCCCAATACCGTGAGTTTAAGGTGTTTACTGAGGAGGCCACTGCTGTGGTTGGGCACCATAATGGGAGGTTGGGCTTGCTCGCCTGATGTTCTGGTGAGCATCTATTTTGATGAAAGTGGAAGTGTAACTCGACACCTTCAACTAACCATTAATAATCAATTTCAAAAGCAAATGATATAGGTTACTGCAACAACTGTTTTGTCTTTTTTTCTAATATATGAGAACATTCGTTACATATTTTGAACGAGACCAATTTTACATCAGTGCCTTAGGTCATTTCTTTCATTACTGAGCAGCTTGTTAGGGAACCAACCCGTGGATTCAGTATTTTCCCTTCTCTAAAACTATAATTTTTAGTCAGTCCTCTCTAAAACCCCGTGTAGGTACAAAGATAATACAATTTTGCCATTTACATTCTGATATCTGACTCCTATTAAAGCTTTAGAACATAAGCTATAGTCAATTCTTTTCAGTGAGGCAGATTTGCACCGACTCGCAGGGGTGCCCTTTTAGCTCAGAAAAGTTTCCTGATTGGTTGGACAAGATAATTCTAACCAATCAGAGATCAGGAAAATTTTCCGAGCTAAAAGGGCACCGCTGCGAGTCAGTGCAAATGCACCTCATTAAAAAAAATAAAAATAGTATAGTTGCAACTCAAAGAGCTATGGAAAGAATAGTGATGGGAATAACACTAAAAGACGAAAAAAAAAGCAACATGGATATGAGAGCAAACTAAATTAGAGGATAATCTAACATGTTAGAGAAAAAAATGGACATTGGTAGGACATATAATGAGAATGACAGACAATAGATGGACATTACGAATAACAGAATGGTGCCCTAAAGATTGCAAAAGAAACAAGGGAAAGAAGAGAAGACAATGAATTGAAGTGCTAAGAAATTTTGTGGGTATTGACTGGCATTGAAAGGCCATAAATAGACGGGAGTGGAGGGACATGTGTGACGGCGCCGAGTAAGGGTGTGAACTCAAAGGCAGATTGGAAACGACTGAGTTATATTATTGTGGAACACTCTCCTTATATAGCAAGTTCAAAAGACAGACAATATCATAGAGGAAAAACCAGACATGAATTTTCATGTTCGTTTTAGTGCGAGGGAAGAGCGAAGATACAAGCATAATATATATACAAGGAATTATGTACAATTGTGTGAAACACGGTTGGTACATGGCTCCCCCCCTAAAAATGACACTCTGTACATGTTAAATAGGGCGCCCTGATCTAGAGAGGCGAACTGTAGGCGGGTCATCTGGTAGAAGATAAGCAGGTTTTAGACGATCACTGGAGACCCAGTCTTCTTTGCCCCGAATGTTTAGGAGGAATGCTTTCGGACTGCGTCGGATCACAAGGAAAGGGCCCGTGTAAGGGGGCGTTAGTGGTGGCTTGTTGGTGTCGTTGCGCAGGAAGACGTGCGTTGCAGAGTGCAAGTACGTTGGTATTTGATGCTTCGCTGGGGGCTTGTAAGTCTGGCAGCACGGAGCAAATTTTCCCACGACGTGACGTATGCGCTGGAGGTCGTCGGAGGAGGTTGTAGAAGGAAAAAATTCGGCAGGGACGACCAACGGGTCGCCATACACCATTTCGGCTGCCGAGACGTCGAGGGCGTCTTTAGGAGTGGTCCTTAGTCCAAGGAGGACCCAGGGAAGCTGAGTAAACCAGTTGCAATCCTTGCAGCGGGACATCAAAGCTGCTTTGAGGGTGCGATGAAAACGTTCAACCATTCCATTGGCAGCGGGGTTGTAGGCCGTTGTCTGATGTAGGGTGATGCCCAGGAGATTCGCTAATGACTTCCATAATTGAGAGGTGAAAGTGGTTCCCCTGTCAGAAGTAATATGCTCAGGGATACCGAATCTTGAAATCCATCCAGAGAGTAAGGCAGATGTACATGAGGCGGACGTTGCAGTTTCTATGGGAATGGCTTCAGGCCAACGAGTGTAGCAGTCGATGATGGTAAACAGGTAACGATGTCCTTGTGATGTGGGTAGGGGGCCTACAATGTCGACGCAAATGTGTGCGAAACGATGCTGAGGATGAGGAAAGGTGCCCACTCCTGAATCCGTGTGTCAATGTACTTTGGAAGTTTGGCAAGAAGTACAGGCACGGACCCAATCCTTAGCATCCTTAGAAATGCCGTGCCAAATGAACTTTGCTTTCAGCAGCTGTGCAGTAGAACGGCACGAGGGATGTGAAAGGCCGTCGATGAGATCAAACACCTGTCGGCGCACGGGAGCAGGAATCCAAGGTCGCGGTCTACCAGTACTGACGTCACGGAGGAGGGTGGTGTTGGAGTCTTCGAGGGGAAAATCCTCCCAACGGAGGGACGTGCAGGATGTCCTACAAGCTTGATACTCTGGATCCTGTCGTTGGGCTTCAGCCAGGGCGTTGTAATCCAATCCCAGTTGAACGGCAGCCAACGTGTTTCTTGACAGGGCATCGGCAACGGGATTCATTTTCCCAGGGACGTATTGGAGGGTGCAATTGTATTCAGCCACGGCGGAGAGATGTCGGCGTTGACGGGCGGACCAGGCATCAGACTGTCGAGTGAAGGCGTGCACCAGAGGCATGTGGTCTGTGCGAATGACGAAGGGCGTACCTTCTAAGAAATGGCGAAAGTGACGGACAGCCAAGTGCACCGCCAGCAATTCTCGATCGAAGGTAGAATAACCCGATTCTGCCTTGGACAGTTTTCTGCTGAAGAAGGCCAATGGGCGGGGCGAGCCTTTGACCACCTGCTCGAGTACTGCACCAATAGCGACGTCGCTGGCATCGGTGGAGAGAAGGAGAGGGGTGTGTGGGATAGGAAAAGTGAGAGCCGCAGCAGTTGATAGGGCCTTCTTTGCATTGCAGAAGGCTACTTCTTGAAGGGGACCCCACTTCAGGTCCTTTGGCTTGCCCTTGAGGGAGGCATAGAGGGGAGCAAGAGTGGCGGCAATGGCTGGCAGAAAACGGTGATAATAGTTGATCATGCCCAAGAATTCATGCAGAGCTTTGACGGTCGAGGGCGCGGGGAAGTTCTGAACGGCTGCTACCTTCTCAGGGAGGGGATGGACTCCTTCAGGAGTGATACGGTGCCCTAAGAACGACACTTCGTTGGCGCCAAAGGTACACTTGTCGTACCGGACTACAAGGCCGTTTTGTTGCAGGCGGTCGAGCACGATGCGCAGGTGACGGAGGTGTTCCTCTTTTGAGGAGGAGAACACAAGTATGTCGTCCACATAACATACACAGAAAGGAAGGTCCCCTAAGATGCCATCCACGAGACATTGAAACGTTGCCCCAGCATTACGAAGGCCAAAACAGGAGTAATTGAAGGTGTATGTGCCAAACGGAGTGGTGATGGCGGTCTTGGGGATGTCTTCTGGGTTCATAGGCACCTGATAATAACCCTTCAAGAGGTCGAGCGTAGAGAAAACCTTCGCTTTGTGCAGGTAGGTGGTTACATCGGCAATGTTTGGGAGGGGGTAGTGATCCAGTTCTGTTTGCATGTTCAGTCGCCTGTAATCCCCGCACGGACGGAGGGAGCCATCTTTCTTCAGAACGATGTGTAAGGGTGACGACCATGGGCTGGAGGCCTTTTGGCAAAGGCCCATTTTCTCCATTTCGGCGAACGTCTGTTTGGCGGCTGCCAATCGTTCCGGTGCCAGACGTCTGAATTTTGCGAAGACTGGGGGTCCCGTCGTCTTGATATGGTGATAAATACCGTGCTTGGCAGGAACCGTGGGCGTTTGGCGAAGTTCTGGACGGAAAACTTCCGGGTACGATGTGAGGAGGTGGGCGTAGGCATCCGTGAGTGCGCTGATGTGGAGAGCGAGGTTAGAGGGGGCGGGTTGAAGAGGTGTCGACAAGTACGAGTCTGTGTTGACCAATCGTCGGTGGGCGACATCGACCAGAAGGTGGAAATGAGAGAGGAAATCCGCACCGAGGATTGGCATTGTGACGTCAGCAACGAGAAACTTCCAATTGAATTTACCGTTTCCGAACGATAATGTGAGGTTCTTGTAACCATAGGTGGGTATCGCAGATCCGTTGGCAGCTACCAAGCGGACGTCGGCAGATGTAGACAGACTACATTGTGCCTTGAAGAGTTTCCTTGGCAAAAGAGAACGACAAGCACCCGTGTCTACCAAAAATCGCACGCCCGTTCCTGCATCCTGTAAAAACAGATTAGAAACATGGGAGGCCACCGCCACAAGCGATGGCCTGCTTACACGTTTTTTGGCCACTGACAATCTTTGCACATTTCTTCGCGGTTGCCCCGAATCTGAAGTGGTAGTAGCAAAATTGCGGCGGATGGGAGGTAGTAAGTGGCTGCAGAAGTCGTTCGTTGGGGCGCGAGCGATTGGTGGGTGGTGGGTGGCTGTGTCGCCGCTCCGGCACGTCACGGAGTAGGCGTGTATGTCCTACGGCATTCATGTCAGATTCGGTTGACGTTGAATAGGCATCCTCGTCGTCAGGGGTGGAGGCGTTGATGGAGGTCTTGAAGTGGCTGTCCATAAGAGCGTCGGCTTTGGTCATCAATTCCTTTATGGGTAAACTATCGACATCGGGTATGGCAGCGCGTATAGGTTCAGGTAAACGGCGTATCCAAAGAGCACGGAGTAGGTTCACCTCACGAGGAGAGCCGTCTGCGGCAGGTTGAAGGCGAGCGATACTGGTCATTTCCCTGAGGGCAAGCGAAGCCCTTTGGTCCCCCAACGGTTGTTGCGAGAGCTGAAAAAGCTTTGCTATACGGGCGGCTGGCGACGGCGAGTACTGCTGCAGAAGGTATGATTTGAGGGCGTCATACGCTATTGGGGTGTCTCCTTGTTCATAAAGCCAGTCGGATATTTCTGGGAAGGTGTCCTCGGGTATCGCCGCGAGAACATAATCCGCTTTGGTGGTTGAGCGAGTCACGCCCCTGATACGAAATTGGACTTCAGCGCGTTGAAACCAAGCAAACGCCTCTCCGGTGGCGAACGGTGAAAGTGTCAATGGGGCGGCCGCGGCGCCAATTGATGTAGTCTCCGTCATAGTACCAACGATGGAGGGGTGAGGGAGGTGGGGGTGGAAGGCAGTGGGAGCGAGTCGACTTCCAGGGTCACCAATGTGACGGCGCCGAGTAAGAGTGTGAACTCATAGGCAGATTGGAAACGACTGAGTTTTATTATTGTGGAACACTCTCCTTATATAAAAAACCTCAAGGCAACAGGACATAACAAGTTCACAAGACAGACAATATCACAGAGGAAAAACCAGACATGAATTTTCATGTTCGTTTTAGTGCGAGGTAAGAGAGAAGATACAAGCATAATATATACAAAATGAATTATGTACAATTGTTTGAAACACGGTTGGTACACATGGCTAAGACCTTTGTCCTGCAGTGGACTAGCAACGGATGATGATCCTTAGCCAGGATTAATGTGGCCAGAAGTATCTTTACTTTAATTTTACTATTTTGATTCCTAGTGGAATCGACTCAAAAAAAAAATAAATTGCAGCACAGGAAATGAAATATCTTTCTGTTTATAAACAGGTAAATTAGATAAACAAAGATAAACATATTTGATCAGTGTCGTTATATGAAAATGGTTCAACGAATATTAATTTGCTATACATTTTAACACAATTCTTCATTTTATATTTAGAGAATAATCACACGATAGAACGACATATTTATTCAAAGCATTCACTCATTTTAATACAAATTCCATTCTGTGACTATTCTAAAAAGGAGACATTTGAATCTATAGAAAATAATATACTTTCGAATTGGGGTCATTTAATACTGCAACTTCTGTTATATATCATATCGAAATTTTAATTACCCTTCAATCCACTATATCCTACGTGATATTTTCCGTTTTCGTCATCACTCTCATTTGAAATAACGTTTAATTGGAAAGCACATTTAATCCTGCACTATGAAATGAATATTCACCAATACCTGTAATTCCTTCAATAGAATTAAAATCTTTGAAACTCGCATTAGAACCGAAGCGGTTGTGAAGATCGAAGAATGATTAAAATAATACTTCTAGAACTGTTGACCTAACTACGCCATGACTCCTCGCTGCTGGGAGGAAGGGCGATGGTGACTGGTACAATACAGAAACATACCCTACCGATGTCTAAGCGACGCCAGGCAGGGCAGCCGGTCAGGACTACGGTCTACCTCAAAAAGCCAAAGCAAAATCCTTCAAAAGAGGGCAACCGTGGTACCCCATACGAATGGGGAAGAAGCACGCTATTAGAAGAAGAAGAAGAATAAATGAATGAATAATAAGCACTTAAAGCCCCTTGAACATATGTAAGATATATGATTGCAGCACAAAATGAGTATTGTTTAAGCTAAATTACATTTATTACCTCTGGCAAGGTTATAAAATGACCTCTGTTTATTTATTTATTTATCCGTTTGTTTGTTTGCTAGAACATATAGGAAATATTTATTTTAACGTTGTTACTGTTCTTAAAATTTTTTTTTTCCTTGTTTCCTTTCCTCACTGGGCTACTTTCCCTGTTGGGACCCCTGGCCTCATAGCATTATGCTTTTCCAACTAGGGTTGTAGCTTAGCAAGTAATAATAATAATAATAATAATAATAATAATAATAATAATAATAATAATAATAATAATAATACTTATTGTGAGCTAAGGATGGGGGTTGGGGGAGCCTATGTGTATCTGTGTCATTGCCTGGCCCTCCTTGGTCCTAGCTTGGATGAAGAGGTGGCTTAGGCGCTGTTCATATTTTTTATTACTAGCCAAGCTACGACCCTAGGTGGAAAAGCAGGATGCTATAAGCCCAAGGGCTCCAATAGAGAAAAATAGCCCAGTGAGGAAAGGAAATAAGGAAATAAATAAATGATGAGAACAAGTTAATAAATTATTCTATAACAGTAACAACGTCAAAACAGATATGTCCTATATATACTATTAACGTCAAAAACAGATAAGTCATATATAAACTATAAAAAGACTCATGTCAGCCTGGTCAACATAAAAACATTTGCTCCAACTTTGAACTTTTGAATTTCTACTGATTCAACTACCCGATTAGGAAGATCATTCCACAGCTTGATAACAGCTGGAATAAAACTTCTTGAATACTGTGAAGTATTGAGACTCATGCTAGAGAATGCCTGGCTATTAGAAATAACTGCCTGCCTAGTAATACGAACAGGAGAGAATTGTCCAGGGAGATCTGAATGTAAAGGATGGTCAGTGTTATGAAAAATCTTATGCAATATGCATAATGAACAAATTGAACGACGGTGCCAAAGATTAATATCTAATTTAGATCAGGAATAAGAAATTTAATAGACCGTAAGTTTCTGTCAAACAAATTAAGATGAGAATCAGCAGCTGAACACCAGACAGGAGAACAATACTCAAAACAAGGTAGAATGAAAGAATTAAAACACTTCTTCAGAATAGATTGAGCACCGAAAATCTTATAAGACTTTCTCAATAAGCCAATTATTTGTGCAATTGAAGAAGACACAAACCTAATGAGTTCCTCAAAAGTACATTTGCGGTCAAGAATCATAGGCCTACCTAAAATTTTAAGTCATACAAATTTAAAGAAACATTATCAATACCGAGATCCAGATGTTGAGGAGCCACCGTCCTTGACCTACTTACAATCATACTTTGAGTTTTGTTAGTCTTCACTCAGTCTTCACTACTAATGAAATCAAGGCATGATCAGATGTCAAGACTAGAAAACCAACCTTACTAGTTATAACGCTATGGGAGTCAGTGTATACGAGGTCCAAGCAATTACCAGACCTGTGAGTAGTTCATTTATGATTTGCTCACAGCCTGATTCAGAGGCAAAGTCTAAAGCTCTTAAGCCATGGCGATCGGTAGGAGAGAGAAAACTTAACCACTCCCTATGGTGAGCATTAATATCACCAACAAAGACAAAAAAAAGCTTTTCTATCATCTTGTATCTTAGCCATAATGGTAAGAAGACAATCGAAGATAGAATCATCCATGTCTGAATTCCGGTAGATCGAACGCAAATAAAAGTTGTTATGCCTGCCACAAACTTGTATTACCTGAATCTCATGACATCCGCATTGATAGCAGGACTTATGAGAAGCAGGGTACTCAGTCCTAATATACACAGCCATTCCCCTGGCCCTAGGGATGTCATCACGTTTCAACATTATTGGCTTCTTAAGACCAGTTATAAGGAGCTCAGATGAGTGCCTCATATTAGAAACCTGAGTTTTTGAGCACAAAAGAATATCATACTGTCTGGACGCAACTGTAAGGTCTTCAATATTTGCATGCAGACCGCGAATATTGCAATACAGAAGACGACATTGACGAAATCTAGGACGTACTGGTCCCGGATTTCGCTCAATATCTCTAGACCGCATAAGAATTAATGTAAATAAAAAGGACACATCATACTTAAAAATTAGATTAACAAGAATTATAACAAAAACAATATGTACAGAATTATAAATAAGTGATTGATGAAACCCATAAACTATAGTAAAAAGTCGGAAAAACTGGTCAACATGGAGGAGCCGATACATCATGCAAGGCTAAATACCCTCCAGGATAGCCACTTCAACTGAAGGGAGGACAGTAAGGATGGTTTTGAGAAGAAAAAGAATCAGAAAAGGAAAAGACAACCTCTTGATAAACCACCAGGCATCCATGTCCCTTCTATTAAGTCTGCGTAACACACCATTTCAAAAAAACAAGAGGAAGGAAGAAAAAAAATAATAAGATAGAATAGTGTGCCCGAGTGTACCCTTAAGCAAGAGAACTCTAACCCAAGACAGTGGAAGACCATGGTACAGAGAAATAGAGAACAATGGTTTAATTTTGTTGTGTCTTTCTCCTAGAAGAGCTGCTTAACATAGCTAAAGTCTCTCTTCTACCCTTACCAAGAGGAAAGTACATTGAACAATTGCAGTACAGTAATTAACCTCTTGGGTGAAGAAGTGTTTAGTATCTCATTGTTGTCAGGTGTATGAGGAAAGACGAGAATATGTAAAGAATATGCCAGACTATTCTGTGTAAGTGTAGGCAAAAAAAAATAAGCTGCAACCAGAGAGAGGGATCCATTATATTACTGTCTGGCCAGTCAAAGGATCCAATACCTCTTTAGTGGTAGTATCTTAACGGGCGGCTGGTGCCCTGGCCAACCTACTACCTATATATATGTATATATGGTCTGTCTCTAGGGCATTGCCCTGTTTGATAGGGCAATGTCACTGTCCCTGCCTCTACCCTTCATGAGCGGACTTTAAACCTTTGAACCTATACACTTGAGCCCTTTAGGACAAATATTATCAAGCATTTAAAATCATGTCTTTCGAAGTGGAGATGCTTTAGAAAATTACTTCATTCTAGTGTTTATTATGTTATGTTCAAAGTCTATTGATATTGTGGCATTCCACAGATTAATTCTAAATTCAAAGGGGAATTCCAGGGATTGGGAACTATATGTTGCAGGAATCTCTTATTACCTTGGTATTATGTTAAAGTATTTCTAAGTGGCAGAGGGCAGATAGTTTTTCCTTCTGGAGGTTTTGAGACCTGATTATTACGTGGAGAGAGAGAGAGAGAGAGAGAGAGAGAGAGAGAGAGAGAGAGAGAGAGAGAGAGAGAGAGAGAGAGCGCGCGCATTCCTCCACAGATACCAATGCCAATAGTTATATTCCGGGTCGGGAGAATCTCTCAGAAATTCGAAACAGTAAATGACTGATGGTAAAGAGAACCAAACCATTTATTCCTGTTCCATAAAATTCC
>NC_090736.1:138637304-138657708 GCF_036898095.1 Palaemon carinicauda | reverse complement strand
AATTACAAATCCACAAGATAAAAAAAATAAACCCATCAAACAACAACATAAAAACAAATCAAAAGCCATCGTCGCAAAATTATAGGTTGACGACAACTGATTCGCTGGTTAAAAAAGAACCAAATAGATGAATAGAGCGTGACATACAGAGCCCATAAAGAGAAGGATATCCCCATTTCTTTTCCCCTTGGCATAAGTATCCTTACAGTCAGTCACCTCAGCCACGCCCTGGGCTCTTTTTCTTCTTCTTCTTCTTCTTCTTCAATGATAACCTGTCTATAACTATAGTCAATTCTTTTTTGTGAGGCAGATTTACACAAACTCGCTGGGGTGTCCTTTTAGCTCGGGAAAAGTTTCCTGATCGCTGATTGGTTGGACAAGATAATTCTAACCAGTCAGAGAGCAAGAAGCTTTTCCGAGCTAAAAGGGCACCGCTGCGAGTAAGTGCAAATGCGCCTCATTAAAAAAAATTGAGTGTAGGAGAATGTGTGAATCAGGGTTGTCAGGTTTTCTAAGTGAGAAAAGGCCAACTTCTGATCAACTAGAGCTTTAAAAGGCCAACCCATAAGTATAAAAAGGCCAAAAGAATAGAATTTAAGGCCAACGTTTTTCATGATATGGTAAAGGTTATCTATTTAAAAAAAAGGCAAAATTTAAATCTTTAGCTTGAAAAAGGCCAACCTGGCAACCCTAAATTGTGAATCCTCCCTCCCTGCCACCCCCCCCCCAC
Source organism: Palaemon carinicauda (assembly GCF_036898095.1). Classification (NCBI taxonomy): domain Eukaryota; kingdom Metazoa; phylum Arthropoda; class Malacostraca; order Decapoda; family Palaemonidae; genus Palaemon; species Palaemon carinicauda. The sequence continues at coordinate 138,656,978 of NC_090736.1, read as the reverse complement.
CACCCCCCACCCCGCACACAATGGGATTATTAGGCCGGAAATAAATCCCCCCCCCCCCCCCCCCGAAAAGCTTAACCTGGCGAGAGCTGTGATAAAACGCCTGTAATTCCAGGCCAAATGACAGGGTTTCAAACTGGTGGTTTTCTGGAACGCCTAGCCGGCCAGTTAGCTAACCGTCCAGCTATCCAGGCATGGCAGTGATGGAACTGTTTCTCTAATCATTTATGTGGCATTTTATTGGTTGTTTAAAGGTATGTATTTTATACTTTTGCGATAATGATAATGAGTGATACGATAATTTTTTTTTTCTTTTTATGTTCGACTCAAATGTCAGTAATGTAACTGTAATAATTTTTGTTTTTTATTCTCCTTATTTATGTTGCACTTTATTGGCTGTTCAAATGTATTTATTTTATACTTTTGCGATAATGATAATGAGATACGATAAAGATTATAATCCATAGTGATAATTTTTTATCTTCATTTTTTTATATGTCCGTCTTAAATGTCAGTATTTTTTTCTTATTTATGATGCACATTATTGTCTGTTTAGTAATGTATTTTATACTTGATTGTGAGAATGGTGATTAATACGATGAAAATTATATTCCTCTATGATAATTTTACTCCTTTTTTTTTTTTTAAATGTCCTACTCACCTGTGTGTGTTTTTTTAATAATCTCTTACTTATGCCTTCCGTTATTAGTTGTTTTAATTAAGGAATCTTATACTTTTGCGATAATGATCATGAGCTATACGATGATAATTCTTCTTCTTCTTCTTTTTCTTCTTCTTCTTTAATTATCGTGCTTTTTTCCCATTCGTATGGGGGTAACACGGTTGCCTTCCTTTTGAAGGACTTTCCTTTGGCTTTTGGGATAGACCGTATTCCCTATCGGCTGCCCTGCCTGACACTCACCTAGACCCCGGTAGCGTATGTTTGTGTGTTGTACCAGCTCTAATCCATTAAGATGAATTTCGGAAATTTGCCGAATTAAGGTTAAACTTGATAATGCGACTTCGCTATGCAATGTTATACACTACCATTACCACTAGAGTTAGTAGTAGCATTAGTTTTATAGTATTTTTCTGATAGGGCGAACAGAATTATATAAAAAGACGCTTGGATATTCATTGTAATTGCTATACATTACTACTAGAAAATAATAATAATGATAATAATAATAATAATAATGATAATAATAATAATAATAATAATAATAATAATAATAATAATAATAATAATAATAACAAGGAAATTGAATAATGAGAAGAATAAACATATAACTGAATAAACACAACAACTACTAAGTTCCCCATGCATAGAGAGAGGCGGCCATACATTGATTACCCCTTACATTCACTTCCTCCGCCATCACCCTAAATGTAGACTGTTAGCTGAAATCCACTAATGGATTATTCTCCGAATTATTCCACCAGGGAAGTAAAAAAGGACGATAAGAGGATTATTCCTGATTCCTATTATTCCCGATTCCTATTGGGAAATAACAGCTCGGAATATAAGAGGGACTTTTATGGAAGAGGAATAAATGGTTCGGTTCTCTTTGCCATCAGCAATTTACTGTTTCGAATTTCTGAGAGATTCTCCCGACCCGGAATATAACTATTGGCATTGGTATCTGTGGAGGAATGCGCTCTCTCTCTCTCTCTCTCTCTCTCTCTCTCTCTCTCTCTCTCTCTCTCTCTCTCTCTCTCTCTCTCTCTCCGTAATAATCAGGTCTCAAAACCTCCAGAATGAAAAACTATATGCCCTCTGCCACTTAGAAATACTTTAACATAATAGCAAGGTATTAAGAGATTCCTGCAACATATAGTTCCTAATCCCTGGAATTCCCCTTTGAATTTAGAATTAATCTGTGGAATGTCACAATATCAAGAGACTTTGAACATAACATAATAAACACTAGAATGAAGTAATTTTCTAAAGCATCTCCACTTCGAAAGACATGATTTTAAATGCTTGATAATATTTGTCCTAAAGGGCTCAAGTGTATAGGTTCAAAGGTTTAAAGTCCGCTCATGAAGGGTAGAGGCAGGGACAGTGACATTGCCCTATCAAACAGGGCAATGCCCTAGAGACAGACCATATATACATATATATAGGTAGTAGGTTGGCCAGGGCACCCGCCGCCCGTTAAGATACTACCACTAAAGAGGTATTGGATCCTTTGACTGGCCAGACAGTAATGTAATGGATCCCTCTCTCTGGTTGCAGCTTATTTTTTTTTTTTTGCCTACACTTACACAGAATAGTCTGGCCTATTCTTTACATATTCTCGTCTTTCCTCATACACCTGACAACACTGAGATACTAAACACTTCTTCACCCAAGAGGTTAATTACTATACTGCAATTGTTCAATGTACTTTCCTCTTGGTAAGGGTAGAAGAGACTATGGTAAGCAGCTCTTCTAGGAGAAAGACACTCCAAAATTAAAGACACTCCAAAATTAAACCATTGTTCTCTAGTCTTGGGTAGTGCCATAGCCTCTGTACCGCTTTTTTGGGTTAGTTCTCTTGCTTGAGGGTACACTAGGGCGTACTATTCTATCTTATTTTTTTTCTTCCTCTTGTTTTTTTTTTTTTGAAATGGTGTGTTGGGCAGGCTTAATAGAAGAGCCATGGATGCCTGGTGATTTATCAAGAGGTAGTCTTTTCCTTTTCTGATTCGTTTTCTTCTCAAAACCATCCTTACTGTCCTCCCTTCAGTTGAAGTGGCTATCCTGGAGGGTATTTAGCCTTGCATGGTGTATCGGCTCCTCCATGTTGACCAGTTTTTCCGACTTTTTACTATAGTCTATGGGTTTCATTAATCACTTTATTTATAATTCTGTACATATTGTTTTTGTTATAATTTTTGTTAGTCTAGATTTTAAGTATATGTCTTTCTTATTTATATTAATTCTTATGCTGTCTGGAGACATTGAGCGAAATCCGGGACCAGTACGTCCTAGATTTCGTCAATGTCGTCTTCTGTATTGCAATATTCGTGGTCTTCATGCAAATATTCAAGACCTTACAGTTGCGTCCAGACAGTGTGATATTCTTTTGTGCTCTGAAACTCTGGTTTCTAATATGAGGCACTCATATGAGCTCCTTATAACTGGTTTTAAGAAGCCAATAATGTTGAAACGTGATGCCATCCCTAGGTCCAGGGGAATGGCTGTATACATTAGGACTGAGTATCCTGCTTCTCATAAGTCTTGCTATCAATGTGGATGTCATGAGATTCAGGTAATAAAAGTTTGTGGCAGGCATAACAACATTTATTTGTGTTCGATCTACCGGAATCCAGACATGGATGATTCTATCTTCGATTGTCCTCTTACCATAATGGCTAAGATACAAGAAGATGATAGAAAGGCTTTTTTTGTCTTTGTTGGTGATTTTAATGCTAACCATATGGAGTGGTTAAGTTCTCTCTCTCCTACCGATCGCCATGGCTTAAGAGCTTTAGACTTTGAGCAAATCATAAATGAAGCTACTCACAGGTCGGGTAATTGCTTGGACCTCGTATACACTGACTCCCCTGGCGTTATAAATAGTAAGGTTGGTTTTCCAGTCGGAACATCTGATCATGCCTTGATTTCATTAGTAGTGAAGACTGAGCAGCCTGTCCCTGATATATCATACTCTTGTAAAATTTATATGAAATTCCAAGCAGACTGGAATGGGATTTTGCAAGATTTTTTGTGCTTGAATTGGTCATAATTATATAGTAGTGTAGATCCTGTTGTCCCTTTGAAGGAGAATATAGTCAACATTATTGGTAGGCGTATCCCTTCTCGTGTGCTAAGGTACCAAGTGAAGGACAAACCGTGGTTCAATGATGATTATAGACGTGCTTATTTGGAGAAGCAGGAGGCACATCATCTTTGGAAGGGTAACAGATCAGATTTGACCTGGAATAACTATACTCAGCTTCGAGCTTTTGCTCAGAGAGTTTATGCCTCAGCTGAAAAGGAGTACAATCTAACCATAAAAGAAACTCTTTCTGGTACAAGTTAGGAACATAAATGGTGGTCTACCCTTAAATCTGTACTCTTTGGTGTAGATGCAACAGTTCCTCCTCTACTTAAACCAGATGGCTCAGTCACTCACTGTCCAAAGGAAAAGGCAACCCTGTTGGCTGATGTTTTTGACAGTAAACAGAGTAATGAAAAACTTGAACTTCCTCGTTCATGTTTTCCTGAGGCTAAACTAACTAGTTTAGCTTTTCGATCTCGTGAAATTAAAGCTCTGTTGATGGACCTTGAGGCTTATGGAGGTGTGGACACAAATGGTATTTTTCCATTGTTTTTTACAAAGACAGCAGATTTCTTAGCTCTAAAGTTATCTGTTATTTTGCTTAAGTTAGAAAGAAGAGGAGCTTTTAGCACTTGTTGGAGAATTGGTAATGTTACTCTTCTATGTAAATGTGTTTGTGGTAGCTCAGGTCCCACTGATTACCGCCCAATTTCTATAACTCCCATATTATCTGAAGTTTTTGAGAGTCTTCTGGCAAAACATCTTAATAGGTTTGCTGAAGATAATCATCTATTCCCTAGTTTGCAATTTGGTTTTCGTAAAGGCCTTGGAGCATGTGATGCCCTTTTTACAATCTCCAATGCTGTACAGAAATCCCTTGATTGTGGTCAGGAAGTTCGTATGTTTGGCCTTGATTTTAGTGCTGCCTTTGACCGTGTTATTCATGAGGCCCTTGTTTTCAAACTGAAACAATTGCGAGTGGGTGGGTCGTTTCTTAGCATTATTATTGTATTTTTAATTAATAGATCTCAGAGTTGTTGTTGACGGCACCATAGTGAGTATTGGAATGTGATATCCGGTATTCCACAGGGTAGTGTTCTTGGCCCATTACTTTTCATACTATATACACATGACATGTGGTTTGGCCTAGAAAACAAGCTTGTTGCATATGCAGATGATGCTACTCTCTTGGCATCAATTCCATCCCCTGAATGTAGATCTGGGGTTGGTGAATCGCTTAATAGAGATTTAGCTAAAATTAGTACAAGGGGCAAATTATGGGGTATGAAGTTGAATCCTAACAAAACTCAAAGTATGATTGTAAGTAGGTCAAGGACAGTGGCTCCCCAACATCCGTATCTCAGTATTGATAATGTTTCTTTAAATTTGGTATGACTATTCTAAAATTTTAGGTGTGATTCTCGACATCAAATTTACTTTTGAGAAACACATTAGGTCTGTGTCTTCTTCAATTGCACAAAAAATTGGCATATTGAGAAAAAAATTGGCATATTGAGAAAATCTTAAGATTTTCGGTGCTCAATGTATTCTGAAGAAGTGTTTTAATTCTTTCATTCTACCTTGTTTTGAGTCTTGTTCTCCTGTCTGGTGTTCAGCTGCTGATTCTCATCTTAATTTGTTGGACAGAAACTTGCGGTCTATTAAATTTCTTATTCCTGATCTAGATATTAATCTTTGGCACCGTCGTTCAATTAGTTCATTATGCATATTGCATAAGATTTTTCATAACTCTGACCATCGTTTACATTCAGATCTCCCTGGACAATTCTATCCTGTTCGTATTACTAGGCAGGCAGTTAATTCTAATAGCCAGGCCTTCTCTATCATGAGGCTCAATAATACATAGTATTCTAGAAGTTTTATTCCAGCTGTTACTAAGTTGTGGAATGATCTTCCTTATCGGGTAGTTGAATCGGTAGAAATTCAAAAGTTCAAAGTTGGAGCAAATGTTTTTATGTTGTCCAGGGTGACATGAGTCTTTTTATAGTTTATATATGACTTATCTGTTTTTGGCGATGATAGTATATATAGGACATATCTGTTTTGACGATGTTACTGTTTTAGAATAATTTATTGTTAACTTGTTCTCATCATTTATTTATTTCCTTTTTTCCTTTCCTCATTGGGCTATTTTTCCCTATTGGATCCCTTGGGCTTATAACATCTTGCTTTTTCAACTTGGGTTGTAGCTTGGCTAGTAATAATAAAAAATATGATCAGCGCCCAAGCCACCTCTCCATCCAAGGTAAGACCAAGGAGGGCCAAGCAATGACTGCTGATGACTCAACAGATAGACACATAGGCTCCCCCAACCACCATCCTTAGCTCACAATCATCATTATTATCATTTATTATTATTATTATTATTGTTATTATTATTATTTGCTAAGCTACAACCCTAGTTGAAAAAGCATAATGCTATGAGGCCAGGAGTCCCAACAGGAAAAGTAGCCCAGGAAACAAGGAAAAAAAAAATATTCTAAGAACAGTAACAACGTTAAAATAAATATTTCCTATATTTTCTAGCAAACAAACAAACTGATAAATAAATTTTTGGGCTCAGGCCATGTCGTCCTGATGGAAGTTCCTATTAGGTAGCTTTCTAGGGTATATTTGACTACAGGGATATTCCCAGAGAATTTTACTTTAAGGTATCCAGAATTCTAACTTCTGTAGCGAATACAGTATCCCTAAATAATCTCACAGGGATATCGCATAATATCAGAGGACGTATTCTTGACACGTCACATAGCTATCTTCACCCCGAACAGTATTAACGCTTCGAGGGGGTATAGTGACAAGAATCTGAAACGAGAATGAAAAGAGAGCCGCTTATAATGCATCTCTCCTACTCAGTTTCCAGTGTGTATCTGATGAAGGCGGTAGCGCCCTCTTTATTCCTTTTCGTGTAGCTCTACTACTCTGTGCTTTCCCTTGTGTTCTCTCGTTATTTTGGATTTAATTCAACATTTTGATGACTACTCCGACCTCTTCTGCCTCTAGGAAGTTGAGTATTATCTTTACTATGTATAAATGTAAGCTCTTGTTTTGAATTTAATCAAAAGTGATTTTAACGTAAACAAGAGCTGTTGCCTACCGGAGGCATCCTGGATGCTATCGCTCGCTCTTATGGGTCATTTAGTTACCTGGAGCGACGTTCCCGGTTTGTTACGATTTAATAATTTAGCTATTTAGCTCTTCTAGGAATGCTTATATTATACCGTCAGTTTTTAGTTTGGTGATTTCGACACGGGTCGAGGTACCAATCTTGCCCTTCGCAAGGCTCGTAGCCTAGACGTCTGGCACTAGTACGTTCATGCATGATATAAGTTTTTCCGAGTGTTATATTATTGAAGCTATAGGCAAATATTTTATATATGTAAGATATTGTTGAATGTTTTTTCCAAGATTGTATACGAGAGAAAGTGATTTAGGTAATCGATTCTCATCTTACCTAGTCTAGTATTCTAGGTACAGTAGAATACTTTTGCACATCCCAAATTGTTCTTTTCTCCTCTGAAGGCTAAGTTCAATCCCTCTCTCCCTCTGTAAGCCTTCGGCTTAATCCTAGTGGTTCTATCTGTATAATAATTCAGGTATAACTAACTATTCTAGGATATGTCTGTCCTGACCTGATAACCAGAGTGACTGGTTTTTTGGGTTAGGGCAGAACATGAGAGTTTTTAGTCTGTGGTCTACTTCTTCCTAGCATAGAGAATGAGTCTCCTTTGCTAGGTTAGGGGCGGACACAGGAAGCTTTGCTTCCCTAGTCCATTCTGGAAGGATGCTGTAAGAGATGATTCCTTCCTCTAGTGGCCTAGCAGACTGTCCTGTGTTGTTTTTTTAGGGCTGGAGAATGAGTTTTCTCTGTTGCCCGGCGAAATAACTTCACCTAACTTTGTTCTGGTTGGGAGGAGGATAGCAAGTATTGCCAGTCTTCCTCCCTAATAGACAACTCTTGGTTAGGATGAGCTTCCCTAATGGCTGAGTGTGTCTCCTGCTAGAACGAAGTCTATAGGACTCTTATCCCTTCCCCACCTCTCTTTCTTTTATTTTCTTTTGGTCACAGTCTTACTTCCGTACCTATTATAGGTTAGGATGGAGGACAGGCTCAGCTCTCTGCCGGCTGGCACTACGTATCGGCCGGCAGAGACCCTTTATTCTTTGCTGAGTGAACCCCAGACCTCCCTTGGTCTCCCTTCCATGTCAGCCGGTAGAGCCCGGCAGGCTATGGATTCTTTGGAAGCCTGAATGCTACATTCTCCCCTTCCATAAGTTCACTCTTTCTGGATGGAAGGTCATATGGCAATGCCGCCTTATAACCTTACATCCATACTGTTTCTCTGATTATTGTGTTGCACCCCTAACCCGGCTGCCGGCTTAACAGCCAACAGCCGGGCAGGTGGAGGTTCTCTGGTTCTTGGCTACTGTCGGCGGGCATGGGTTTTATTACCTTTGCCTGCCGGCAGTGGAAACACGGCCCGAATCTGCTGGCCACTACGATTAGTGGCCGGCAGCTGGGTATTAGTGCTTTCAGCCGTCGGCTGGCAATGATTGCCGGCCGGCACACAGTCGCGAATCAGTGGGCTGCCGCCTATTAGTTAAAGATAGTATATCTTTGAACTATACAGGGGTAGATGCCAGCCGGCACGTGCAGGCGCACGCCGGCACGTACCAGCGCGTGCTAGCCGGCACAACAGCATGCGATGTACAGTAGTTGCTGTATTCGTAGTGTAGTACACACTGCATTAGCAGAAACTGCTGTACAGAGCTTGTGATAACACTAAAGTTCTTCATCATACTTAATGTTATCTTGTACAGCCTTTTGTTGAGCCCGTACAATATATAGAAAGTAAGTTCTTTCTGTATTCTTTCTATCCCGTATATTAAAACTTAATCTCAAGGTGTGAACTACACTTTAAATTTCCGTTTGGGAAATTACATAAGGTATTCTAGAATAGAATTAACCTTAGTTTTAATATCTCGGGAGGTTTCAGCAATTGACTGGACAGAAAAATACAAGTATGTGTCTTTCCTTCTTTCTTTTATAGCTTTTCTATATAAGCTAAATGTCTCGATATAAGTGAAAGCCTTCACTTATTACTCATGGATTTTTCTTCTCTTTACAGGAGGACCATCAGAAGTGCGGGAGTGTGTTCTGTAATGTCCGGTGTAAGAACTTCTGTGGACATCAATATTGCAGGAGGCACGCAGCATGCGCAGCCTCCAGAGGTGATCTCCGCTATTGGGACCCTCAGGTTTGTACAGTTTGTTCTAACCTGATTACCGAGGCTTTTGACGACCCTAAGACAACGGAGACAAGGGATGCTGCCAGGGAAACGTTACGATCCTGGGTGAGGGGTTTCCAGAAAAATACCTCAGGCCTTACCTTCCAAATGAGAAGATGAGGGCCTACCTTTTCACAAAAGCATTGGCTGATGCAATCATCCCCCAGCCTCAGGTGGAGATACCAACTGCCCAGAATCCGGTAGATTCTGAAGTCTCAGCCACCCTTCAAGACATTCAATTGGACGATAGGATGTCGGAAATATCGGATTCTACTGAGAAGGACCTTCTAGGAGAAGGTCAGGAGGAGGAGCTGTTCCAGGCTCCTCAAGTAGAAGAGGAAGAAATCGACGAAGTGTCAGTTACATCGGTTCTGGACCCAGAACCTATTCCGTCTACATCGTCTGCTATCCCAGATGAACTGGGAAGGACTCTTTCTTCCATTGTTGAGATGATCAAACAAATTCAAAGGAAGAATGATGAGAATGAAGCTGCAATGAAACTGGAGATACGTAGACTTGCAGAATCACGTGGGCCCCAGAAGCGGCTCAGCGTGAAGGATCTTCCTTTGTGCTCGGATACCAATCTTTGGAGGTATGCTGAACACATGCCAATGACAACCGGGAAGATCGTGATTTCAGAAAAGTTGGGAGCAATTCCCCTGGAAGAAGTGGAATTTTGGCCCAACAAAGATTCTTACCCGGACTGCTATGTCCGTCTTAGGAAGGAGCCAGCCTCAAAGGAGGAGACTGAGCCGGAGGAGGTCATAGATTTTGACCATGGTAAAGCTCTGACGTTACTAGCGAGCTCGATGAAAGAGAGGGGCTTCACTAACTCAAAGGTGCCCGCCTTGAGTAAGAAGCTTCCCTCCTTTGCGGCCTCTCCTACCAGAGCCTTTCCCTTCTTGGAAAAGGGATATAAGGCAGCCTTAAAGGCGAAGGAGGCAGGGAAACCATGCCCCTCCTTGGAGGAGTGCAAACCGTTATCTCTGACCTTGCCCTTGGTCCAAGAAGACTGGAAGGACATACACCTTACCTTCTCAGTCGGAAAGCTGGAAGCTGATATTGCTGAACGCCAGTTCGGTGAGGCACTTCCAAAACTGTCGTAGGTTCTCTTGCGTAGAGAGCAAGAGAGAAAGGAAAGACTTGCGGCATTGATGTCGTTGCAAACGACACTAGAAATGATGGCAAGTGACTCCAAGATCCAGGACATGTTCATGGTTGTGGCCAAATCCCATCTGGCCACAGTTACAAAGGATCTCTATAGCTTTATTAAAGCTAGGAGAGCCTGTAGAGAGTTCGTGTTCGCCTCGGCTGCGGTGAGGCACGAACCGAGGAAACTGAACTCTCGTATTTGGGGTAAAGACCTCTTTCCCAATGAAGTGGTTAAAGAGGTAGTAGACAAGGCCGCCACAGAGAATAGGAACCTTCTCAAAAAGTGGGGCTTAGATCTCAAGAGAGAGTCTTCTCCGGATGAGGGTCCCCAACCCAAGAGGAAGACAAAAAGGCCTAGGCCATCCTCTCGGCTGGCTAAACCCTACCGACAGCAACAACAATAACTTCCTGTGACCGCGGTGCCTCAGATAGTGGCACAACCTCTAACCATGTACCAGCTGGTACCTCAACAAGTGGCGACACAGTCGCCAGTTTTTAACCCAGCCTTCGAAAGGCAGACTTCTTCCTTTCGTTCGAGAGCTAGAGGAACAGCCAGAGGTTCTTCTAGGCGCCCTTCAAGAGGAAGGGGATACAGGGGAGGACGCGGTCAAGGAGGCAAGGCCTCAGGTCCACAACAGCAGAAGTAAGATACTTCCAGTAGGAGGGAGACTACAGCTATTTACGGATCGCTGGACCTTCGATCCCTGGGCCCACAGCCTAATCAAAAATGGACTAGGTTGGAGCTGGAGCAGTCCTCCACCTCAATTTCCTCAATTCTTCCAACACTCATCCCCCGTTCTGGAAGAATATGTCCGAGAACTCTTAGACAAAAAGAGTAATCTGGAAAGTTAAGTCCATAAAATTCCAAGGAAGGCTGTTTTGTGTTCCAAAGAAGGACTCAGAAAAACTCAGAGATATTCTAGACTTGTCACCACTCAACAAGTTCATAGTGAACTACATGTTCAGAATGCTCACGCTTCAGCACATAAGGACCCTACTGCCCAGAAGGGCATATACTGTCTCTTATAGAGTTATTGGCACGTTCCAACTAACCGTCACCTCTCCTCCTACCTAGGCTTCAAGTTACATAGAGAACTTTACGCCTTCAGAGCCATGCCTTTTGGGCTAAACATAGCCCCAAGGATTTTCACGAAGCTCGCAAACGCAGCCGTCCATCAATTACGCCTAAAGGGGGTCCAAGTAGTAGCCTACTTGGACGACTGGCTGGTGTGGGCAGCATCCAGGACAGAATGCATGCAAGCTTCGAAGATAGTGATCCAGTTCCTGGAACATCTGGGATTCAAATTCAACATCAAAAAGTCTCTTCTTTCTCCAGCTTAAATTTCAGTGGTGGGAATCCACTGGAATTTGGAGTCACATCGGCTTTCCATTCCTAGTAAGAAGAGGAAAGAAATAGCAGGATCTGTCAAGAGACTATTGAAATCCAAACGGATATTAAGATGCAAACAGGAGAGAGTGCTGGGCTCTCTACAGTTTGCTTCAATAACAGATCCAGTGCTAAGACCACAGCTTAAGGATGCAACAGGAGTCTGGAGAAAAAACGCATCAAACGCGTGAAGAGATCTAATAAGACCACTACCGACTTGACTGCGAACGCTTATCAAGCCGTGGTCCAATGCTAAGCAATTGAAGAAATCAATACTTCAACCTCCTCTCCTGTCAGTAACTATCCACACAGACGCTTCAAAGGAAAGCTGCGGAGGCCACTCTCATCAGATGAGAGTCCAAGGAGCTTGGTCCAATCTTTTCAAGTCATTTCACATCAACTTTCTAGAAGCCATGGCAGTACTTCTGACACTGAAGAAAGTTTCTCCTCGCCACTCGACCCACATAAGACTGGTTCTAGACAGCGAGGTGGTAGTGAGATGCCTGAATCGACAAGGGTCGAGGTCACCTCAAATCAACCAAGTGATGTTGGCCATATTCCGTTTGGCGGAAAGGAAGAAATGGCACCTGTCAGCAGTTCACATTCAAGGGTTCCGCAATGTGACAGCGGACACTCTATCTAGGTTTACACCTACAGAGTCAGAATGGTCCCTTGATGCAGGATCGTTCTCCTTCATCTCGAGTCAAGTCCCAGAGCTGCAGATAGACCTCTTTCCGACGAAAGACAACAAGAAAATAGATAGTTACGTGTCCCCTTACGAGGATCCGTTAGCGGAGGCAGTGGATGCTATGTCCCTGGACTGGAACAGATGGTCCAGTATCTATCTGTTCCCTCTGCACAACCTCCTTTTGAAGGTCCTCGATAAGCTGAGATACTTCAAAGGGAAAGCAGCAATAGTGGCCCACAAGTGGCCAAATAGCGTGTGGTTCCCTCTGGCATTGGAACTACGACTAAAATTCGTACCACTACCGGATCCATCCCTGTCTCGGCGAGTACTGAAGTAGACTGTCTTCGCTCCGTCACAGAAAACACGGAACCTACATCTCATGGATTTTCTCTCCTTAACGATGAGAAAAAGATTCGGTGTTTAAAAGTCAGTTTAGACTTTTGGAGGAAACCAGAAGACATTAGGAGGCTTCAGGGAAGAAATAGCTATCCTTTGTCAAGGCGAAGAAACCGAAAGAAATCCCGACAGATTCCTATTTATCATTCTTCATTCACCTTCATGAGCAAGGTTTAGCAGCCAACACAATTCTATTGTTCAAGCCTGCCTTGACAAGTCAGATACCATATGCCTTACAGGTCGACTTTTCTAACGACGTTCTTAACGAACTAACCCTTCAGCGCTTCCAAAGACCCTTTGCTTGGTCATTAGATATGATTCCTCATTGTGTATAAATTATGAACAATGAGGAATATGCTTGGAAGGTTTTGAATTTAAGTCCTATTTCTGTTTGTACTCACTTTGGGGGCCAGAGTTAGTGAAATAGGGGCTCTCTCTAGAGAGGAAGGCCACGTCCAGTTCTTGGAGGGAGAACTGAATCGATTTCCAGACCCAACGTTTCTTACCAGGAACAAGCTACCCACCAACAGGTGGGGTCCCTAGAGAATCTGCCCTCTGAAGGAAGATGCATCTCTATGTCCAGTGGAGTGCCTAAAGGTCTTATCTTCATAGAACTTCAGACTTTATGGGAGGACAGCTGTTCAGAAGAGAAACCCTGGGTTCAAAGTTATCTATAACTAAGGGCGAAATTCACCTGTGTTATTCGCAGAACGGATCCAGACAGTACACCCGTTAGTCATGATCCGAGGAAAGTTGCCTCTTCCATAAAATTTCTTTAATTATATGGACTTTGAATTTCCTTGTTTGCACACTGGCTGGTAGTCATCCAAGGCGTTCTTTATGCACTATGCGAAGCAAGTCGAGCAACTTATGAGATCTGTGGTAGCAACAGGTAGAATTCTCTAACCTTCTGTTTTAAGTCTGCGAGGAACAGTGTAATTAATTTGGGACGATTAATTAAGAGGGTGCGCGCTGTGCGATAGGCCACGAAAGTGTCCTTACGAACTGTTCCATTGACATCGGTAATCTATAGCATAATGCGGACACTTGTGCCAAGCGTTTTTTACGCTAGTGTATATAAACAGTATACAGACTATATCCTTATTATTAATAATTCAATTGAAGTGGCAAATGTTTCCTAGTAGATGAAACAATATTTTCTGTTGACTATTTTTTCTTTGTTTTAACGCATATCATCCACATTTTATAAATTTTATAAATGTTGATCTGATATGTACGTTTATTAAATTTTAATAAACTAGTTCATATTCGCGCACACTCATTTTATTAGAAATGTACTGAGCATTAAGATTAACATATGGATATTTTTATCATGGTATGTCTTTCAAGACTGTTCCCTGACTCAAGCAAAATTCCACTCACTCTAAGGAAGGGTTGACGTGGTACCCTAACGGGTTGGTGGCAAAGAGGCAAAAGTTGTTCCTATGTGGATACATCCATTATCCAATAGTTTATATGAGTAGTCACATTGGGGAAGGTGTCACATATTCATACTAACATTGGTGACTCTTATACAAATTTTGCTTTATATTGTATAGGGTGAGACCACTATACAAGCTTGTCATTTTGTCATCCATAAATTTCTATGTACTCCTCGAGACTTTTTCCAGAGTCTAGTACGACTCTTCCCTGTAGGGGGCAGGAAGCACTAACATAGTTCATGCTTAGATGAAATGATGTATGACGGTAACATCATAGGTCTCTAGGTCTTGACGGACCAGGAAAATACTTTCTTGAGAGTACGGCACTGATTGAGAATCCACAGATACAGTAATGCTCTGGTAAATTTCCATCAGGACGACATGGCCTGAGCCCAAAAAACGGATTTTGAGCGAAGCAAAAAATCTATTTTTTTGTGAGGTACCAATGTCGTCTTGATGGACCCGCCCTTCCTTTTATTGTAAAAGGGCCTGTTGACCCCTCCCTATAGTACAGTATCTGTAACACCTCATAAATCGCAACAAGGAATAAAGAGGGCGCTACCGCCTTCATCAGATACACACTGGAAACGGAATAGGAGAGATGCCTTATGAGCGGCTCTTTTCATTCTTGTTTCAGATTCTTGTCACTAAACCCCCTCGAAGCGTTAATATTGTTCGGGGTGAAGATAGCTATGTGACGTGTCAATACTACATCCTCTGATATTATGCGATATCCCTGTGAGATTATTTAGAGATATTCACTCCAGGAGTTAGAATTCTGGATACCTTAAAGTAAAATTCTCTGGGAATATCACTGTAGTCAAATATACCCTAGAAAGCTACCTAACAGGAACTTCCATCAGGACGACATGGCCTGAGCCCAAAAAATTGATTTTTCGCTTTGCTCAAAATCCGTTAAATAAACGGAGGTCATTCTATAACCTTGCCAGAGGTAATAAATGTAATTTAGCTTAAACAATAATCATTTTGTACTGCAATCATATATCTTACTCGTGTTCAAGGGGCTTTAAGTGCTTATTATTCATTCATTCATTCTTCTTCTTCTTCTTCTTCTTCTTCTTCTTCTTCTTCTTCTTCTTCTTCTATTAGCGTGCTTTTTCCCCATTCGTAGCATATGTTTCTATATTGTACCAGTCACCATCACCCTTCCTCCCAGCAGCAAGGAGTCATGGCGTAGTTAGGTCGACAGTTCGAGGATTATTATGTTAATCATTCTTCGATCTTCACAACCACTTCGGTTGTAATGCGAGTTTCAAAGATTTTAATTCTACTGAAGGAATTACAGTATTGGTGAATGTTCATTTCGTAGTGCAAGATTAAATGTGCTTTCCAATTAAACGTTAATTTAAGTAAGAGTGATGACGAAAACCGAAAATATCACGTAGGAAATAGTGGATTGAAGGGAAATTAAAATTTCGATATGATATATAACAGAAGTTGTAGTATTAAATGACCCCAATTCTAAAATGTATTATTTTCTATAGATTCAAATATCTCCTTTTTAGAATAGTCCCAGAATGAAATTTGTATCAAAATGACTGAATGCTTTGATAAAATATGTCGTTCTATCGTGTGATTATTCTCTAAATATAAAATAAAGAATTGTGTTAAAAGTTATAGCTAATTAATATTCGTTGAAACATTTTCATATATCGACACTGATCAAATATGTTTATCTTTTGTTTATTTAATTTACCTGTTTATAAACACAAAGATATTTCCTGTGCTAGAAATAAAAATAGTAAAATTAAAGTAAAGATACTTCTGGCCACATTAATCCTGTCTAAGGATCATCATCCTTTGCTAGTCCACTGCAGGACAAAGGTCTTAGACATGTCCCTCCACTCCCGTCTATTTATGGCCTTTCGATGCCAGTCGATACCCGCAAATTTTCTTAGCCCGTCAATTCATTGTCTTCTCTTCTTTCCCTTGCTTCTTTCGCAATCTCTAGGGCACCATTCTGTTATTCGTAATGTCCATTTATTGTCTGTCATTCTCATTATATGTCCTACCAATGTCCATTTTTTTCTCTAACATGTTAGAATATCCTCTAATTTAGTTTGTCCTCGTATCCATATTGCTTTTTTTCTTCTTTTAGTGTTATTTTCATCACTGTTCTTTCCATAGCTCTTTGAGTTGCAACTATACTAATTTTTTTAATGAGGCGCATTTGCACTGACTCGCAACGGTGCCCTTTCAGCTTGGAAAAGTTTCCTGCTCTCTGATTGGTTGGAATTATCTTGTCCAACCAATCAGCGATCAGGAAACTTTTCCGAGCTAAAATGGCACCCCTGCGAGTCGGTAAAAATCTGCCTCACTGAAAAGAATTGACTATAACTTATGTTCTAAAGCTTTAATAGGGGTCAGATATCAAAATGAAAATGGAAAAATTGTATTATCTTTGTACCTACACGGGGTTTTAGAGAGGACTGACTAAAAATTATGGTTTTAGATCAGGGGAAAATACTGAATCCACGGGTTGGTTCCCTAATAAGCTGCTCAGTAATGAAAGAAATGACCTAAGGCACTGATGTAAAATTGGTCTCGTTAAAAATGTGTAACGAATGTTCTCATATATTATAAAAAAAAAAAATTGTTACGGAAACCTATATCATTTGCTTTTGAAATTGATTATAAATGGTTAGTTGAAGGTGTCGGGTTAAACTTCCAGTTTCATCAAAATAGATGCTCACCAGAACATCAGGCGAGCAAGCCCAACCTCACATTATGGTGCCCAACCACAGCAGTGGCCTCCTCAGTAAACAGCTTAAACTCACGGTCCTGGGCTGGGGTCGATCTGCTGCTATGCGAATGCTAGGCGAACACATTACCATTGTACTAGCCAGGAGGCTAGTTAATACCTAGTTAGTTGAGTGACAGTCGAAATGTTGTGCAATACTTAGTATTTCATGGAAATGGTGAAATGAATATCGAAGGTAGAATTAATGATTCTGATACAATATAATATTTTACGTCAAATATTTTCATTTAAAGGACAGTCTTTAGGGAATTTGACAATGATATAAAGTACAGTTGGACACAGGAATTCCCGGTACACCTCTCTCTGAAGAAGTGCATCCTGTAACACCCTTACTTTGCAGCAAGTAACCAAACAGATAGTGTCGGGAGATAAGATGGAAGTGGTTGGTGGGGCTAAACACCAGGCACTCGCCGGGCAGAAAGGGTGTGATTGCGTGCATATCCTCAGAGTGAGGTGTAACAGAAATTCCTGTGTCCAACTGTACATTTGAATGGCAGAGGCCAGAGACAGTGACACTGTCCCAGCAGGATAATGCCTTAGAGACTGACTATATATTCATATGATGAGCGCCAAAACCCGCTCTCACACCCTAGCTTGGACCAGGGAGTGCCAGGCAATGGCTGCTGATGACTCAACTGGTTGGATATTGAATAGATTTAAAGGTTTAAGTTTCCAAACGAATTCAAAAGTAATTCAATTTGAAAGTGATGAATGCAGTGGGTTTAAATCATCATCTTTAATCCTATTTTTGTGTTATCAAGATACTGAAATTTATTAAAGTATAAGAGGATTTGACATATGAACCTGGGGGACTCGTGTTTATTCCTTATGGGAAAAGCGTCTTTAGTATCGTTGATTGATTTTGAAATGGTTAATTCCCGACTAAAGTCGAATGCCCTTTTTATTTTATCTTCACTCCATGGAATTAATCCAAAATCTTCTTCAAGTTGGAGCCACTGAGGACATGAAGACTTTTGTTTTCCTCAACGTCATTTTATTACTTTACAAAGTGTGTATGTGAGAGAGAGAGAGAGAGAGAGAGAGAGAGAGAGAGAGAGAGAGAGAGAGAGAGAGAGAGAGAGAGAGAGAGAGAGATATATTAGAACAAATCTAGCAATAGGAGGTTAAGGGAGGGAATTTAAGAATAAAACATCACTGTGTTAATATTTATCAGAACTCTCTCTCTCTCTCTCTCTCTCTCTCTCTCTCTCTCTCTCTCTCTCTCTCTCTCTCTCTCTCTCCTAATTGTTTTGAAATAAGGCTAATGTCATCTTTGTAGATTTCTAATTCCGGGTAACACTGATACATAGTAATCCGTATTGTACCTGTTTTACTCTCTCTCTCTCTCTCTCTCTCTCTCTCTCTCTCTCTCTCTCTCTCCTCTCTCTCTCTCTCTCTCTCTCTCTCTCTCGTTATAAAGTCTTCAAATCCTATTTCTAACTCCCTGTATCAAGCATATTAATACGTGTTGGATCTGTTATACCTCTCTCTCTCTCTCTCTCTCCTCTCTCTCTCTCCTCTCTCTCTCTCTCCTCTCTCTCTCTCTCTCTCTCTGTAGCTTATACTCATTTAATAGCATTGACCTGCTTAACCTAATCAATATTATCTCAGATAAAGCTTACATGTGCATGGAATCCCTTCAAAGTGGGCAGTGCTCTTCCACGGGTAATTGGCGGGCAAATTGTCGTCAACGATCCCTAAATAATTGGGGGCCCAATCGGCACATCATTGGCGTGGTTAATTGGCCCGTTATAGAACTTCTCCCAATATGAACTTCCCACTTTGGGAATTCACCGGTCTGGCTCGATCTCATGTTCGAGATGTTTGGGAAGTGTCTTGTTTGCTCGAGGTAATCAGCGGCTGTGATCCGTGTGCTTTTTTTTTTTCTTGGTTGATCAGCTTCTTAAGAATACTCTACGAACATAAAAGGATGTATTGGATTATTTGGTTCTTGTTATTAATGGAGATGATGCAAGTTTTTTTTTTTTTTTTCTATTCTGGATCATCTCCTCCTACGCTTATTGATGCAAAGATAATGTGACCAGATTTTATTTTCCGTATAGAGAGATATTTCATATATATATATATATATATATATATATATATATATATATATATATATATATATATATATATATATATGTGTGTGTGTGTGTGTGTGTGTGTGTGTGTGTGTGTGTGTGTGTGTGTGTGTGTGTGTGTGTGTGTGTGTGTAAGGAAATCTGTGAGTCAATCCAAAACCTTTAATATTCATACTTTTCACTGGAAGGGCAAAACAGAATAAAATATAAGTACTATTACATTAATGGCGACAGTTTTGTTATTATAGCACAAAAGAGCGGGACAAATGGGAACAAAACTCACAAAAAGTAAAATAAAAGGATGACATTTCGATAACTTTGAAAAAATCAAGACTGTTGGTCACATTATGCAAAGGGCCTCGGTTAGATTTTGCCAATCGTCTCATCTTGATCTTTTAAATCGATGCTTCTCCATCCATCATCTCCTACTTCTCGCTTCATGGTCCTCAGCCATGTAGGTCTGGAGCTTCCAACTCTTCTAGTGCCTTGTGGAACCCAGTTGAAAGTTTGGTGAATTGACCTCTCTTGGGGAGTGCGAAGAGCATGCCCAAACCATCTCCATCTACCACTCATCTTGATCTCATCCACATATAGCACTCGGGTGAATCTCTCTTTTTTTATACAGTATTAAAAAATTGGAATTTCAAATTTTTTAAACATATAAGAAATA
>NC_090736.1:138622304-138627304 GCF_036898095.1 Palaemon carinicauda | reverse complement strand
AATTGACGAAAATGTATTGTCATACACTTCCTCCTCCTTGATTTCACTTTTCCAGTTTTTATACAAAATTAGACTCTCCTTACACTACATTTCACTCTTCCATTTGCTTGTGTCCCATTCTCTTGTTCTCTTCTTTATGTCCTCTTTCGTACATCTCTTGACTTCTCTCATCGCCGTTATTATTTATTTATTATCATTATTTTTTATCATTATCATCATCATCATCATCATTATTATTGAGTTATTTAAAGTTTTCTTTGATACAATAACAGAGAGGAAAGTTCCATTCGGCAGACATGTTTTTCAACGTTATCTTATCTCCCACTACATCATCATTATCTCCCTCTCGTGAAAGATGGCAAGTTATGACTGGAAATTATTTGTCACGTGGGAACTATCTTCTTTTCAAGCGCTCTTATTTTTGCAGCAAATACATTTTTCTCCTTTTGAAGTTTTTGTTGCCTTAAATATCCTAGGACTAATAATGTTTTTTATTTTTTTTTTTTAGTTTTATATGAATAGATCGTGTGTAGAAGGACTGGGTCGAAGGAATTATGTAGTTGTTATGGGTGACTTAAATGCTAGAGTGGGCGCTGGAGAGGTAGAAGGTGTCATTGGGAAGTATGGCGTACCAGGTGGAAATGAGAGTGGTGAGATACTGGTAGACATGCGTGTTGAACAAGAGATGGTAATAAGTGCTCGCTTCTTTAAAAAGAAAGATAAAAATAAGTATACATGGGTGAGAGTGGCAAATGGAAGAGTAGTAGAAAGGGCATTAATGGATTATGTGTTGATAACTAAAAGAATGTTTGGAAGATTAAAAGACGTGCACGTGTTTAGGGGTATGGCTAACGGTATGTCTGATCATTTTTTGGTGGAAGGAAAATTAGTTGTAGCAAAAGAGTGGGGGAATAGAGTAGGTGGATGTAAAAGGGAGGTAGTGAGGGTTGAAGAGCTAATAAAACCGGGGGTAAAAAGTAAATATAAATATCAGGAAAGGTTGAAAATGACATATGACGAGGTGAGAGTAAGAGAAACTGGTAATTTAGAGGAGGAGTGGAAGTTAGTCAAAGAAAATTTTGTTGGGATTGCAAGTGATGTTTGTGGTAAGAAGGTTGTTGGAGGCAGCATGAGGAAGGGCAGTGAATGGTGGAATGAAGGAGTGAAGGTAAAAGTGGAAGAGAAAAAGAGGGCTTTTGAAGAATGGCTGCAGAGTAATAGTATAGAGAAGTATGAAAAATATAGAGAAAAAAATGTGGAAGTAGAGCGCAAGGTACGTGAGGCAAAGAGGGCAGCTGACCTGAGGTGGGGTCAGGGATTGGGTCAGTCATATGAAGAGAAAAAGAAGTAGTTTTAGAAAGAAGTGAAGAGAGTAAGGAAGGTTGGCGCAAGAATTGAAGAGACAGTGAAAGATGGAAATGGAAGGTTGTTAAAAGGAGAGGAGGCAAGGAAAAGGTGGGCGGAATATTTTGAAAGTTTGCTGAATGTTGAGGATAATAGGGAGGCAGATATAATTGCTGTTCCAGGTGTTGAGGTGCCAGTGATGGGAGATGAGAATTAAAGAGAGATTACAATAGATGAAGTGAGGAGAGCACTAGATGAAACGAGAGTAGGAAAAGCATCTGGTATGGATGGTGTGAGAGCTGAGATGTTGAAGGAAGGGGGTGTGACTGTACTTGAATGGTTGGTGAGATTGTTTAATATGTGTTTTGTGTTGTCAATGGTACCAGTAGATTGGGTTTGTGCATGTATTGTACCACTATATAAGGGTAAGGGAGATGTGCATGAGTGTTGTAATTCAAGAGGTATTAGCTTGTTGAGTGTAGTTGGAAAAGTGTATGGTAGAGTATTGATTAATAGGATTAAGGATAAAACAGAGAATGCAATCTTGGAAGTACAGGGTGGTTTTAGAAGAGGTAGGGGTTGTATGAATCAGATTTTTACAGTTAGGCAGATATGCGAGAAATATTTAGCAAAAGGTAAGGAGGTGTATGTTGCGTTTATGGATCTGGAGAAAGCATATGATAGAGTTGATAGGGAAGCAATGTGGAATGTGATGAGGTTATATGGAGTTGGTGGAAGGTTGTTGCAAGCAGTGAAAAGTTTCTACAAAGGTAGTAAAGCATGTGTTAGAATAGGAAATGAAGTGAGTGATTGGTTTCCGGTGAGAGTGGGGCTGAGACAGGGATGTGTGATGTCGCCGTGGTTGTTTAACTTGTATGTTGATGGAGTGGTGAGAGAGGTGAATGCTCGAGTGCTTGGACGAGGATTAAAACTGGTAGGCGAGAATGACCATGAATGGGAGGTAAATCAGTTGTTGTTTGCGGATGATACTGTACTGGTAGCAGACACAGATGAGAAGCTTGACCGACTAGTGACAGAATTTGGAAAGGTGTGTGAGAGAAGGAAGTTGAGAGTTAATGTGGGTAAGAGTAAGGTTATGAGATGTACGAGAAGGGAAGGTGGTGCAAGGTTGAATGTCATGTTGAATGGAGAGTTACTTGAGGAGGTGGATCAGTTTAAGTACTTGGGGTCTATTGTTGCTGCAAATGGTGGAGTGGAAGCAGATGTACGTTAGAGAGGGAATGAAGGTTGCAAAGTGTTGGGGGCAGTTAAGGGAGTAGTAAAAAATAGAGGGTTGGGCATGAATGTAAAGAGAGTTCTATATGAGAAAGTGATTGTACCAACTGTGATGTATGGATCGGAGTTGTGGGGAATGAAAGTGATGGAGAGACAGAAATAGAATGTGTTTGAGATGAAGTGTCTAAGGAGTATGGCTGGTGTATCTCGAGTAGATAGGG
This sequence comes from Palaemon carinicauda, assembly GCF_036898095.1. Taxonomy (NCBI): domain Eukaryota; kingdom Metazoa; phylum Arthropoda; class Malacostraca; order Decapoda; family Palaemonidae; genus Palaemon; species Palaemon carinicauda. Next base: position 138,624,503 of record NC_090736.1, on the reverse strand, counting down.
TTAGGAACGAAGTAGTGAGGGAGAGAACGGGTGTAAGGAATGAGTTAGCGGCTAGAGTGGATATGAATGTGTTGAGGTGGTTTGGCCATGTTGAGAGAATGGAAAATGGTTGTCTGCTAAAGAAGGTGATGAATGCAAGAGTTGATGGGAGAAGTACAAGAGGAAGGCCAAGGTTTGGGTGGATGGATGGTGTGAAGAAAGCTCTGGGTGATAGGAGGATAGATGTGAGAGAGGCAAGAGAGCGTGCTAGAAATAGGAATGAATAGCGAGCGATTGTGACGCAGTTCCAGTAGGCCCTGCTGCTTCCTCTGGTGCCTTAGATGACCGCGGAGGTAGCAGCAGTAGGGGAGTCAGCATTATGAAGCTTCATCTGTGGTGGAAATGTGGGAGGTTGGGCTGTGGCACCCTAGCAGTACCAGCTGAACTCGGTTGAGTCCCTGATTAGGCTGAAGGAACATAGAGAGTAGAGGTCCCCTTTTTGTTTTGTTTCATTGTTGGTGTCGGCTACCCCCCAAAATTGGGGGAAGTGCCTTGGTATATGGATGGATGGATGGATATGAATAGAAATATTTGGATGATGATTTTTTGATTAGTATATTTTTTCATTGTTTATGTAAGTATTACGATACACTCGAATATTAATAACTTGCAATATCAATTATAATCTCTACTCTCTTCGTTTAGTCAGTTTGCTTCGCGTAAATTTGCCATAACGAGATCTTTCCGTAATTTTAATCGGAAATTCTCCGTAAAAAAATATACTGTTCTTAACCATATTTCAGTAAAATACGGGAGACCTTAATTTTACCACGAGATCTTTCCGTAATTTTAATCGGAAATTCTCCGTAAAAAAATATACTGTTCTTAACCATATTTCAGTAAAATACGGGAGACCTTAATTTTACCATACTTTTTTATTATCTTTTACGGGTTGCTGACCGTAATATCACTCCTTTACGTCGTCGTCGTCTTCTTCTTCTTCTTTGTCTTCATCTTTTCCCACTTCCATGTGGGGTCGATGTTTCTGGGCAGCGTTCTCCATCTACCTCTGTCCCACACTTCATCACCGGTTAATCCCATTGATCGAAGGTCATCCTTGATACAGTCCACCCACCTTCGCTTTGGTCTCCCTCTCCTTCTCGTTCCCTGTACCTCCATTTCCATCACTCTCCTCCCAATAGTTCATCTCTTCTCATGACATGACCATACCACCTCAGTCTACTTTCTTAGATCTTATCTGGTAGTTCTCTAACTCCTGTGGTACCCCCAAGCCACTGAGGGGGCCAAGCCAGTAGCAACTTGGTGCCGGTCCCAAGCCCGGGTAAATGGGGAGGGTTGGCGGCAGGAAAGGCATCCGGCCATGAAAAATTATCCAAAACCAGTATGGCCAGTGAAAGTTGTGAAAATAAAATTACTCCTTTACGTCTATATGTCCGTTTTTTAAACGGTAAAAATCCTGGAATAGATGTTGCCAGGCATTTACCGTTCTTTTAATGCAATTTTTTTTTACAGTGTATGCTTATGGAGTAGGTATTAGAGTCATCAGCATTTAATAAAAGAATTCGACCTTTTATAATCTATTTCAGCGACTCCTTTATCCAAAGAAGTGCATATATCAATATTCGTTTATCGATACATTTATGTATGAAATTAATAGTAACTTTTATAAAGACTTTATTGAATAATTTCATACCAAGAAAAGCATAAAAACCGAAATAAAGTGGAACCTATTCCTTATTATGTAGAGAAAACACACAATTCAGAACTTCAATCGATGGTTAAAAAAAAAAGTAATTTGATTAATGAAAAATATTTTCTAAATTCCTTTGATTAATAAAAATAACGTCTTGAATTCCAATGATTTAAATATAGCGTTGTAAAATCCCTCGGTTATTAAAAATTACCTTTTAAATTCTATCGACGATTGAAGATAACATCCTAAATTCCATCAGTTATTAAGAATAACGTCCCAATTTCCGTTGATGATTTAAACATAACCTTCAAATTCCATATAAAAAGTTTATTATTATTATTATTATCATTTATTATTATCATTATTATTATTATTATTATTTACTAAGCTACAACCCAAGCTGGAAAAGCAGGATGCTATATGCCCAAGGGCTTTAACAGGGAAAATAGCCCAGTGAGGAGAGGAAGTAAGGAAATAAACAACAAGAGAAGCTTAAGAACAATAAC
>NC_090736.1:138614804-138617304 GCF_036898095.1 Palaemon carinicauda | reverse complement strand
GTCTGGCCAAACAAGTTCAAGTTCCGAATGTCAAATGTTGTAAATTTACTACCATTATTGCTTTAAAGAATTTGAGGTGGCCCAAACATTGAAAATAAGTCCATTTTTTGGGCTCAGGCCATATCGTGCTGATGGAAGTTACTTCGTTAGTAGCTTTCTAGGTTATATTTGACTACAGTGATATATCCCAGAGAATTTACCAAAGGTATCCAGAATTCTAACTCCTGGAGCGAATATCCCTTGAAGATTTTTAATAAGGGATAGCGCATAAAATCAGAGGACGTATTCTTGACACATTTAGTTCACAGACTGCGGAGAACTGAACCTCTTTCCGGACCCAACGTTTTCTCGCCAAGAACGAGCTCCCCACTAAGAGATGGGGTCCCTGGAGAATCTGCCCTCTGAAGGAAGAAGCATCCCTCTGCCCAGTGGAATGCCTAAAGGTCTATCTTCGTCAAACTTCAGACTTTAAGGGAGGTCAGGTTTTCAGGGGAGAAACATCAGGTTCAATGTTATCGTTGAAACAGATAAGGGCGAAAATCACCTATTTTATTCGCAGAGCGGATCCAGACAGTACACCCGCAGGTCATGATCCGAGGAAAGTCGCCTCGTCCCTTAATTTCTTTCAGACTATGTCGTTTGAAAGCCTTCGTGCTTATACTGGATGGAAGTCATCCAGAGTCTTCTTCAAACACTACGCGAAGCAACTACAGGAAATTAAACATTTCATGGTGGCAGCAGGTAGTGTTCTAAAACCTACCACCTGACCTCTGCAAAGAAGAGTGCACTATTTGGGACTTTATAGTAAAGGGTGTACATGATAGACTCTTAAGGTATATCATGTGAGTAATGTGTCTAGTGTCGACACTATTAGACTGTTCTAACTACACAGGTGACATTCAGCATAATAGACCAACACATGTGCCATGCATATTTATATGCATAGTGTTCCTTTTAACAACAGAATACATAGTGAAATTTTTACATATTTCCCATAGAGTGGCTTGTGTTCCCTTTTTCAGGTGAAACTTTATTTATTTCTGTTATTACCTATTATGCGCCTATGCAGATTCACTCGGCATAAACTGAAATTGTAATTGATTGTTACAACCTTGATTTCTATTTTTACTTTTGTAATAAAAGATAGTTAGTAGGAATCTGCGTCTCATTATGCCCCAAATATTCTAAACTTTATAAATATGTCAGAGCATCTTTTGATCCTATTATTATCTAGGAAAACACCAGGACTGAGATTATTACTGTTCCGAGAAACCATGTAAGGTCTTATTGTACTAAACTGTCTATCTTACTGAACTAAGGTTTCCTACATGTGTATAAACCTGTCTGTCTCTATCAACATCCAGACTTGGGAGGTTCATCAGTAACCTACACAGGTCAATTCCATCTAAGTACAATCTATGCTTTACGTATATGACGACACTAATATACAAACTGTTTGCTAGTCTGTTCCTTGAACTCACAATCCTCGGGTTTTTTCCTACAGTCTACCCAGACTCTTCCCTGTAGGGGGCAGGAAGCACTGACATCCGATATGATCAGTTGAATGACATTTTTAACGGTAACGTCAAGTGTCTCTAGGCCCTGAGGGCCAAAAGGAAAACTTTTCTCGAGATGAACGGCACTATTGAAAATCCACAGATACATTAATGCTCTGGTAAACTTCCATCAGCACGACATGGCCTGAGCCCAAAAAACGGATTTTGAGCGAAGCAAAAAATCTATTTTTGGGTGAGGTAGCCATGTCGTCCTGATGGACCCGCCCTCCTTTTGACAAAGGATAATAATTCCCTCCCCAATATACTGTATCTGTTACACCTACAAAGCTTCAAAGAATGGCTAGATGGCAACACGAGGCGGCGGGGTGGCACCTATTTACAGTACAGTATGAGCGTTTCTTTAATAACGGCTCTCCTATATTCTTGCCACTTTTTCCCCTCGAAGCGAAAGCGCTATTAGGGGTGTAGATAGCTATGAGACGTGTCAAGAATACATACTCTGATTTTATGCGATATCCCTTATTAAAATTCTTCAAGGGATATTTGCTCCATGAGTTAGAATTCTGGATACCTTTGGTAAATTCTCTGGGATATATCACTGTAGTCAAATATAACCTAGGAAGCTACTAATGAAGGAACTTCCATCAGGACGACATTGCTACCTCAGCCAAAAATAGATTTTTCGCGGTTGGAATGCATCATCAGCGGCCATTTTGGAAGTTTAGGGGCAAAATAAGCAATACTTTTTTAAGTGATCTCGATACAACATTATCCACTTATATTTACCTTTCATACAAGACTGCATGTCAATGACAGCCACCTGATTTGACAAAATTGGTCGTAAATCTTTTCCGTTTCTTATGACACTGAACACAAAGATTTGAACAGTCCTACAGTATCTCTAGTAATATTTGCATATCTTAATAAAACCTTGACTATTTTATCTCTTCCACCATGTCCCAAAGTAATATGAATATGTTTTC
>NC_090736.1:138607304-138609804 GCF_036898095.1 Palaemon carinicauda | reverse complement strand
CAGTGTCCCATCTTAGTTCGTATATGACCATCAACCTTTGGTCAACTATTATTATTATTATTATTATTATTATTATTATTATTATTATTATTATTTTTATTCAGCTACTACCCTAGTTGGAAAAGCAGGATGCTATAAGCCCAGGGGCCCCAAAAAGGAAAATAGCCCAGTGAGGAAAGAAAATAAGGAAAAGTAAACTACATTAAGATCAGTAACAACATTAATATAAATATTTCTTATATAAAGTAAAAAAAAAAAGTTAACAAAACAAGAGGAAAATAAAAAAGAAACTCTAGTGTGCCCTAGTGTACCCTCAAGCACGAGAACTTTAACCCAGACAGTGAAAGACCATGGTACAGAGGCTATGGCACTACCCAAGACTAGAGAACAATGGTTTGATTTTGGAGTGTCTTTGTCCTAGATGAGCTGGTTATCATAGCTAAAGAGTCTCTTCTACCCTTACCAAGAGGACAGTAGCCTCTGAACAATTACATTGCAGTAGTTACCGCTTTGGGTGAAGAAGAACTTTGCACTTTTGATAAGCAAAATTTATCATCATAGCTATTTTCAAATCAATATCAGACTAATAATAAATCCCTTTATGAGCAGGGATACCCTAATGTGATGAAAGGGTTTGCGTATCGACATGATCAACAAAGCTGGACTAGGATGGTTTGCGCAGAACGATCAGACTAAAGTCTCCCACCATCACCAATCCTTATTGGCCAGCGTGGTGATGAAAACTGCCCAAAACCCAGACATGCACTATTAAATATTTGCGGTAAAAAAATCGGTAAAAATCCTGGAATAGATGTTGACAGACATTTACCGTTTTAAAAAACGGATATATTGACATTAAGGAGTGATATTACGGTCATCAACCCGTAAAAGATTATAGCAAAATAGGGTACAAATTACGGTCGCCTGTATTTTACTGAAATACGGCTGAGAGAACAGTAATTTTTACGGAATATTTCAGATTAAAATCACGTGTTTTGACTGTGAATAAAGGCATTTCCGAGGCCCTTGTCCTATAATGGACTAAAAACAGCTGCATTTGTTGTTGTAATATTGAATAACATTGTTCATGGTATGCTATTAAGTTTGTGCGCAATGATATTAGGGTTGTGGTGGCCGATGTGGTAACGTCCATGACTGGTGAACATCAGACTGTGGTTCGAGTCCTGCTCAAACTCGTGAGTTTCTTTGGTCGCTGCAACCTCACCATCCTTCTGAGCTAAGGAGGGGGGGTTTTCTAGGAGTCTATAAGTGTATCTGCTGAGTCATCAGCAGCCATAGCCTGGCCCCCCTTGGTCCTAGCTCGGCTGGAGCCCTAGGGGGTTATGGCGCTGAGCATATGTATATATGGTCAGTCTCTGTGGCATTGTGCTACCCCGATAGAGCAATGTCACTGTCCCTTGCCCCTGCCATTAATGAGCGGCCTTTAAACCTTTAAACCTTTAATAGCTTTATCAACAAATAAAAGATTTTGCACTACGATAGTCATATCGGAAGCTGATTTTTATTTCATGAAATTAGAATGGGAATCCTATTATGCCCTCAGTGAACTTTGAATTAATTCTTTGAAGATTAAATCGAGCTAATATCCCGTTTGTTTCCTTTGCTAGAATTAATTAAACTGAAATTACCAGTGTGTGTCGCTTAACAAACTAATAAACAAGCTGATTGAAATCTATGTAAACAGCCTACTTTTGATTACTCCTGTGTGACTAATATCTTTTAATATAAAGTCAGTAAATTTTTCATGTTTTTTTTTTCTCTTTCATCTATAAAGACGACAGACAATAGCTTAGTATATATAGCCCATTACTAATGACTTTTTATATAAATTCTTTTTTTTTTTTCCTTTGTAAACAAAACAATTATTTTCCCAGTCGCTATTCTTCAGTTAGTTTTTATCAGTACCATCAAAAAGCGGCCAATGTTTTTCCAGATGTGATTGTCCAAGTAAAGCTTTTTTTTTTTATCACACTTTATTGTGAAATACAGAAAACGTTGACTCAAATTCGTGTGAAGTCTGAACATATAAACAGCCGATGACAATGTATTGTCGAAATTGACATGACCCAATGACATTGTAACATCGATATTGACATGATCTTTTGACAAAGTCATATCAAAATTTATATGATCTTTTGACAAAGTCATATCTAATTTTGCATGAGCTTTTGAAAAATTTATATCAAAATTTACATGACCTTTTGACAAAGTAACACCGAAATTTACATGACCTTCTTACAAAGTCATATAAAACTTTACATGACCTTTTGACAATATAATTTTGAAATTGACATGACCCATCGACCATGTAATATCGAAATTGACATAACCCCAACTTACAGTGTAAAGTCATAATTGACATGATCCAATGATAATGTCATATAGAAATTGACATGATCCAATGATAATTTAATATAGAAATTGACAAGACCTTTTGACAATGTACTCCAGAAATTTACAGGATCCAATGATAATCTAA
>NC_090736.1:138597304-138602304 GCF_036898095.1 Palaemon carinicauda | reverse complement strand
ATGGAATGGGGTGGAATTAGCGATAGCATCGTCCAGGTACACAGACGGGGATCTTAATGGACTTACAGGTGTTTGTTTTTCCATCTTTTTTATTATTCAAGAACGAGCACTCCACGCGGGAGATTAGGATCTGTCGTATTTGCGTGACTCGTTTTATTGAGTTTCAAGTTATTTTGTGAAGTGACTTATTTTTTTTTTTTGTAAATACTTTTGACCCAAAAGTACACATTTGTTTCTGCAACATTACAATGCGTAAAATGAGCTATTTTTATTTGTTGCAAAGACTGTGCCCTAAATAAACGTTTCTCTGTAACATTGCAATGCCTAAAATTAGCTAATTTTGATTTGCTGCAAAGACTGTTTGCCCTAAATACGTTTTACTGCAACATTGCATTGCAGAAATGAGCTATTTTTATTTGTTACAAAGACTATTTGCCTTAAATTCACGTTTGTCTGCAGCATTGCAATGCGTAAGTTGTGCTAGTTTCTGTTTGTTTTAATAGCACAGAAAAAATAAATTTGGGGAACTAACACATGAATAAAAGAAAGATATTTCTTAACACTGTTGCAGTTTCCTTTTAAGAAATAATTGATAGAAAATTAGTTGAATTATATTGTGGTTGCTATGAATGTCTCATAGGGAGCAATTATAAACAAATTTCCTCAACACCTCCCTTTCGAAACACGATATAATTAGAAGCTTTATTGCAAATACACAAATTTATACGAATTTTACTCTCTCTCTCTCTCTCTCTCTCTCTCTCTCTCTCCTCTCTCTCTCTCTCTCTCTCTCTCTCTCAGTACAATAAGTGCACATCAGAAACAACATTTCTCTCTCTCTCTCTCTCTCTCTCTCTCTCTCTCTCTCTCTCTCTCCTCTCTCCTCTCTCGAATAACCATTTTATAATGGAATAAAGGTTTTTGACTTTGACTTTGACATTTGACTCTCTCTCTCTCAGGACAATAAGTGCACATCAGAAACAACATTTCTCTCTCTCTCTCTCTCTCTCTCTCTCTCTCTCTCTCTCTCTCTCTCTCTCTCTCAGTAAAATAAGTGCACATCAGAAACATCATTTCTCTCTCTCTCTCTCTCTCTCTCTCTCTCTCTCTCTCTCTCTCTCTCTCTCTCTCTCTGTAAAATAAGTGCACATCAGAAACATCATTCTCTCTCTCTCTCTCTCTCTCTCTCTCTCTCTCTCTCTCTCTCTCTCTCTCTCTCTCTCTCAGTACAATAAGTGCACATCAGAAACAACATTTCTCTCTCTCTCTCTCTCTCCTCTCTCTCTCTCTCTCTCTCTCTCTCTCTCTCTCTCTCTCTCTCTCTCTGTAGAATTCCAAGTGCACTTCCGAAACAACCCGCCTCTCTCTCTCTCTCTCTCTCTCTCTCTCTCTCTCTCTCTCTCTCTCTCTCTCTCTCTGTAGAATTTCCAAGTACCCTTCAGAAACTCTCTCTCTCTCTCTCTCTCTCTCTCTCTCTCTCTCTCTCTCTCTCTGGAAACCACCTTGTAAATCTCATCTGCGAATCTTTCAAACAGCTGATAATAATGCCCTAGCTGGGTTAACATTTGAATGGAATCCCATCATGATGAATGTGCTATTCCTTCCGGCTTCATAAATTTTTGTAGAATATTAACCGCTCGGTTAAATTATGGACAATTTACGACAGAGGTGATAACAGGGCAGAGGTCAAAATGAGACATTCCAGGAAGATTAAGTTGCGTGATTTGTTACCAAGTACTGAAGTCTTCTTTTTAATGTGCCGAGGAAAACTATTTGATATGGTGAGAAAAACATTAGTTTTGAATGCTTCAAAGTACTACTGTAATCTCCTGTTCATCGGTAATATATCCTCTGTCTGTTTCCTTCTGTCTTGTTTATATCCTATGTATGTTTCTTTCTGTATTGTTTATATCCTATGCATGTTTCTTTCTGTATTGTTTATATCCTATGCATGTTTCCTTCTCTTGTTTATATCCTCTCTGTTTCTTTCTGTATTGTTTATATCCTATGCATGTTTCCCTCCGTCTTGTTTATATCCTCTGCCAGTTTCTTTCTGTATTGCTTATATTCTATGCATGTTTCCTTCTCTCTTGTTTATATCCTCTGCCTGTTTCCTTCTCTCTTGTTTATATCCTCTGCCTGTTTCTTTCTGTCTTGTTTATATCCTCTGCCTGTTTCTTTCTGTCTTGTTTGTATCCTACGTCTGTTTCTTTCTGTCTTGTTTGTATCCTACGTCTGTTTCTTTCTGTATTGTTTATATCCTATGCCTGTTTACTTCTGTATGGTTTATATCCTATGCACGTTTCCTTCTTTCATGTTTATATCCTATGCCTGTTTCTTTCTGTATTGTTTATATCCTATGCATGTTTCCTTCTTTCATATTTATATCCTATGCCTGTTTCTTTCTGTATTGTTTATATCCTATGCATGTTTCCTTCTTTCATGTTTATATCCTATGTATGCCTGTTTCTTTCTGTATTGTTTATATCCTATGCATGTTTCCTTCTTTCATGTTTATATCCTATGCCTGTTTCTTTCTGTATTGTTTATATCCTATGCATGTTTCCTTCTTTCATGTTTATATCCTATGCCTGTTTCTTTGTGTATTGTTTATATCCTATGCATGTTTCCTTCTTTCATGTTTATATCCTATGCCTGTTTCTTTCTGTATTGTTTATATCCTATGCATGTTTCCTTCTTTCATGTTTATATCCTATGCATGTTTCCTTCTTTCATGTTTATATCCTATGCCTGTTTCTTTCTGTATTGTTTATATCCTATGCATGTTTCCTTCTTTCATGTTTATATCCTATGCCTGTTTCTTTCTGTATTGTTTATATCCTATGCATGTTTCCTTCTTTCATGTTTATATCCTATGCATGTTTCCTTCTTTCATGTTTATATCCTATGCCTGTTTCTTTCTGTATTGTTTATATCCTATGCATGTTTACTTCTGTCTTGTTTATATCCTCTGCCTGTTTCTTTCTGTATGGTTTATATCCTATGCATGTTTCCTTCTGTCTTGTTAATATTCTATGCATGTTTCTTTCTGTAATGTTTATATCCTATGCCTGTTTCTTTCTGTATTGTTTATATCCTATGCATGTTTCCTTCTTTCATGTTTATATCCTATGCCTGTTTCTTTCTGTATTGTTTATATCCTATGCATGTTTCCTTCTGTCTTGTTTATATCCTCTGCCTGTTTCTTTCTGTATGGTTTATATCCTATGCATGTTTCCTCTGTCTTGTTTATATTCTATGCATGTTTCCTTCTTTCATGTTTATATCCTATGCCTGTTTCTTTCTGTATTGTTTATATCCTATGCATGTTTCCTTCTTTCCATGTTTATATCCTATGCCTGTTTCTTTCTGTATTGTTTATATCCTATGCCTGTTTCCTTCTTTCGTGTTTATATCCTATGCCTGTTTCTTTCTGTATTGTTTATATCCTATGCATGTTTCCTCTGTCTTGTTTATGTCCTCTGCCTGTTTCTTTCTGTATGGTTTATATCCTATGCATGTTTCCTCTGTCTTGTTTATATCCTCTGCCAGTTTCTTTCTGTATGGTTTATATCCTATGTATGTTCCTTCTTTCATGTTTATATCCTATGCCTGTTTCTTTCTGTATTGTTTATATCCTATGCTTGTTTACTTCTGTCTTGTTTATATCCTATGCTTGTTTACTTCTGTCTTGTTTATATCCTCTGCCTGTTTCTTTCTGTATGGTTTATATCCTATGTATGTTTCCTTCTTTCATGTTTATATCCTCTGCCTGTTTCTTTCTGTGTGGTTTATATCCTATGCATGTTTCCTCTGTCTTGTTTATATCCTCTGCCTGTTTCTTTCTGTATGGTTTATATCCTATGCATGTTTCCTCTGTCTTATTTATATCCTCTATATCCTCTGCCTGTTTCTTTCTGTATGGTTTATATCCTATGCATGTTTCCTCTGTCTTGTTTATATCCTCTGCCTGTTTCTTTCTGTATGGTTTATATCCTATGTATGTTTCCTTCTTTCATGTTTATATCCTATGCCTGTTTCTTTCTGTATTGTTTATATCCTATGCATGTTTACTTCTGTCTTGTTTATATCCTCTGCCTGTTTCTTTCTGTATGGTTTATATCCTATGCATGTTTCCTTCTGTCTTGTTTATATTCTATGCATGTTTCCTTCTGTATTGTTTATATTCTATGCATGTTTACTTCTGTCTTGTTTATATCCTCTGCCTGTTTCTTTCTGTATGGTTTATATCCTATGCATGTTTCCTCTGTCTTGTTTATATCCTCTGCCTGTTTCTTTCTGTATGGTTTATATCCTATGCATGTTTCCTCTGTCTTATTTATATCCTCTATATCCTCTGCCTGTTTTCTTTCTGTATGGTTTATATCCTATGCATGTTTCCTCTGTCTTGTTTATATCCTCTGCCTGTTTCTTTCTGTATGGTTTATATCCTATGTATGTTTCCTTCTTTCATGTTTATATCCTATGCCTGTTTCTTTCTGTATGGTTTATATCCTATGCATGTTTACTTCTGTCTTGTTTATATCCTCTGCCTGTTTCTTTCTGTATGGTTTATATCCTATGCATGTTTCCTCTGTCTTGTTTATATCCTCTGCCAGTTTCTTTCTGTATGGTTTATATCCTATGTATGTTTCCTTCTTTCATGTTTATATCCTATGCCTGTTTCTTTCTGTATTGTTTATATCCTATGCATGTTTACTTCTGTCTTGTTTATATCCTCTGCCTGTTTCTTTCTGTATGGTTTATATCCTCTGCATGTTTCTTTGTTTGTTTATATCCTCTGCCGTTTATTTCTGTCTTGTTTATATCCTATGCATGTTTCTTTCTGTCTTGTTTGTATCTTCTGCCTGTCTTTCTTTCTCATTGATTCATATTTATCAACTATTATATGGGAAAATTATTTGTTATTGTTTTTATGTTCCTGGATATTTCCGAAAATGATGCTTTAAAAAACTTGCTGTGATCTGTTTATCGGTTTT
>NC_090736.1:138582180-138589304 GCF_036898095.1 Palaemon carinicauda | reverse complement strand
AAATAGAAATAAAAAAAAAAAATTAAAATAAAGACTTCTGTAAAATATATCAGAATACATACGAAATGTTTACATAAAACAAAATTCCTCACACGCAAATACAAAATGAAAATGTATGAAATGTATCAATCGCAAAACATACATTAATAAAAAAATTTACATATCTTACGAAATCTGAAACTGATTACTTACCAGGCAACTTAATCGGGATGAACTACTGAGGAGACTTCCTTCTCGAGCTTGGATTAAAAATCCTACAAATCCTTATGGATTAGTCGCAAGGAATTCTTAAAGTAATCCTTTTCCCCACGTCGGTATGTGCCATCCTTCAACAAGCGTTTTATGTTCACATATCTGTCTGTCCAACTCCCCTGACAAAAATAAATGAATAAATAAATAAATATATAGCTTTTAGGCTGCAAGTAATTTATTTCAACATATACAGTATATATATACCCGGAAGGACAGAGAGGGATTTTAAGTCTTATGTAATTTTCTGAAGCCTTTTATCCCACAATGAAATATTTTGTTTGTCATAATTTTTTTCTTTATTCTTTTCAGATTTCTACTATTTCTCCATTCCTTTCTTCAATTTTGCTTTCCAAACTCTCCACTTTCACTTAGAAAGTAAAGAAATAATAGCTTTGGTTTACGAGAATCGTACTATGTATTCATTTGAAGTTGCTAAATGGAAAATGCCACCGATTTTTACAGCAGGAATATTAGTATTAAAAGACTTCTCTTTTATAAAATACAATCTTAATTAAGTTTTGTTTCCAAGAAACTCTATACGAAACAAAATTTGTATCCATAATCAATATTTGGTGTAACAATTAGTCCAAAGGGACTAAGAGAAACTTTGTTTGGCCGGAGTCTCGTGCACAGATTAATGAAGATTGTGATCTTAAGCCCAATATCATTTATTTCTCTTTTTCTTAATTGTTTTCAATTTAAATAATGGATTAAATTACCTCCTAAGAATTCTTAGTAATGAAAAGATTATAATTTTTTGGGATGTGCACTTCAGGAATGTGATTTTTGGCCTGATGACATCGCAGGGTCTTTGTACTTCTTGGCCAATATACTACTGACTTTTTCGATAAAAAAAAATCCTTTAAAATTCCCACGTAACTATAATGATAGTTGATAGTAAGAACATGTAAATTCATAATTATTAACGTTTATCAATTACTATAAATTTATCAAATAAATTAATAAACTTTGCACAAAACAACGAAGATTGCTGATATGGAAAATATTTTCTGATGAGTAATGGCAGTGATGTCTGTTTTTTCAGTTTCGTTTTAGACTCGGGATCGACATCAACTCTCAACGCTGGACCAGCAAACACATCGCCTACGTTCATCACTTGGATAGCCTCCCGAGGGTGAAATAAAAATTTTGTTTTTTTATATTAATATATGAATAGATAGATATATAAAAGTCGATAAATAAAAATCCCCAAATACTTTTATATATTTTTTCTTTACTGCGAGTTCTACCATATTTTTAATTTTAATTTTTATTTTGATATTTTGAGAGTTTGGCGACCCCAGGAAAAGCACTTGGCGACCCCAGGGTTGGGAAACCTGGCTCTATGGCCTTGTACGTCATTGTAAGTGCCTTTACCAAGAGGACTGCAACTGTGACCACTGCACCAGATACAAAGAACGAAGAATCGAACTGTTCGACATGGCCATGGTTGGTGTCTCATCTGAAGAGATTGAGAACTCCACAGTTCATTTTCACAACATTAGATGTAATTGCAACTCTTGCAATGTCACATCTTCATACATCCGCCAGTACTTTCAACCCGATCCAACTGCTTTGGAGGAGACTGCTCCACCTCCCAAACGGAAGAAGAGCCCTGTTCAATCTTCAACAGCTTCCATTGAACCCTCATCATCGCCTCTAAGGACACCAAGGACTGAGAACCTGGCCTCGCCCTTGTCTGTCCCCTCTCTACCTTCACAGACCGCACCTGTTGCAGCCCGCACTCCTTCTCCAGCACCTGTGACCTCCACTGCCATGGAGGTTGAGCCTCAGGGGGCACACACCTTGGACTGCAGTTGTGTTTCCTGTCTTCAAGACCTTCTATAGGAGGCAACTGCCATCGCTGCCAGTTCCCCACCTTCCCAGCAAGAACCCATGGGACCTCTCCCGAAGTTTAGGCTCTCCAACAGCTCTACTTCCTATGCAGCAGTTACTGCCATGGCTGCAAAGCCTGGCATCAAGCTCTCAGCTAGACCAAATCGGAAGGGAGATTTAATTATCATTCCCAAGGACTTGGATACCGTCAAACACCTACAAGAAGAACCAGATCTTACCCTGCTAGACCCTGCCTTAATTAGAAGAAAGGCAATCATATCCAGATATCCAACTACTATGCCTATCTCCATTGTCACTTCCTACAGCAATGTAGAAAAGGCCGACCGCTGCAAAAACCGTGACAACGTCCCTGTCAGGAGGTTTTTAGCCACTTTCATAGGTCCTGTGCCTTCATCACTGGATCTGGGAGTCTGGGGGACGTATCCAATTCAAGACTATACCCCCGAGCCTCTTCGCTGCTACCACTGCCGACGCTACGGCCATTACAAGGAGAACTGCCAAGGCCCTGCTTTCTGTGGTGTCTGTAGCCAACGTCACAACACCGAGATTTGTATACAGGCCCACAAGAATGGACAAGAAACTCGCCCTAAGTGCCGTAACTGCTCCAAACCCCACCATGCCTGGAACAAACGCTGCCCTGAACGATTAAGGAGAATTGCTGCAATGAAGGGCACTAATCCTCCTAAAAACAACAAGCCAGCTTCGATGCCAAAACCCAAGAACCAGCCAACTCCTCGCCATGGAAGTCAATGGCAGCCTACCACTGTTCCTGCTCCTGCAACTGCAAAGCGAAACCAGACTTCCATCATTTCTGTGCCTGCACTTGCAATCCAACAACAAGCTGCTTCAACTCTTCATCCTGCAATTCCCCCTCCTCAACCTGCATCCTTGGCACAACAAATTGAGTCCCTCACCTTGACTGACCTCATTCCCATTGCCACCCAGATCCTTACCAGATTCCTGTCCTTAACCTCGACCTCGGCTCCCACCTTCCTGCAACTCCCGCAACCTTTCATCAATTCAGCTTCAGTGCAGGGATAACCTGATCCTTGAGGGGCCTCTCTCGTACTAACTTATCGAGCGTGGTACAGAACCGGGCCCCTCCCCCCTCTCACATAACCCACCCTATCCTTTTAACCTCATCTTTTACCCTTTCCAAATCCAACATAGAGCAGGAATGAGCCTCTTTGCTTAAACCTACTCCTATTTTCTCCTACTGAAAATCCTTCTCTCCTCTCCCAGTCTCTCCTACTTACTGGGACTTGCAACTATCAATACTATTTCTCTAACTAAAATCTTTCTTTCGTGGACCTAAAAAGAGTCCCCTTTTTCGGGTTACTTTCTACCCCTTTCACGTCTTGTCAAATTCATTCTCATCCCTCATCCTTCATCCTTTTTCCGGTTCCTGACCCTTTTATCCAAACTAACTTCTTCCTTTCAAAACTAACATTTCCTTTTAATAACACAATTTTTTACTCCTCTGGAGTTCTCTCCCTTTACAGAACCAATCGTTTACGGGCTGTCCAACGACAAGAGCCCGTGTCATGCTATAGGCATGGCAATCTACCCATCATCATCAACTGTTTCGTCCTGGATAATCTTAAGTAAAGAGGCTCAGGTTCTCCGAGAGTCCTGGATCGGGTCAAGCCCTAAGAAATCGACTCCGTTGAGGATCCTTCCTCTTGGGTGTCTTCCGATTCAGGACTACCTCTCGGTTTGGGGTTCCGAGACAGGCAGGATAGTAAGAGAGTATCCTGTCACTGACATCCCCCGGTTATCCAGCAAAACAGCAACAGGCTTTCTATGGTCTGTTGTTGAAATCTCTCTCTCTCTCTCTCTCTCTCTCTCTCTCTCGTTCGTTCGTTCGTATAGATTGCCATGTATATAGAATGACACGGGCTCTTGTCGTTGGACAGCCCGTAGGAGAATTAATCTGTAAGGAGGAGAACTCCAAAGGAGTAAAAAGGATATTATTAAGAGGGAGGTTGGGTTTTGAAAGAGAACAATGGTATTGAAAAAGGATGTAGAATGAGGAATAAAAAGAGGAGTAGGACATGACATGGAAAGGGATGGAAAGTAACCCGAAAAGACTACCTTTTAGGTCAACGAAATGGAAGGTTTTTAGTTAGAGAAAAAGTTTTGATAGTAGCAAGTCCCAGTAAGTAGGAGAGACTGGGAGAGGAGATAAGTTTTTTTCTGCAGTCAGAGAGAAAAGGAGAAGGTTTAAGCAAAAAAGCTTATCCCTGCTCTGGAGCTGGGTTGATGAATGGTTGCAGGAATTGCAGGACGGTGGGAGTCGAGGATAAGGACAGGACTCTGGCAAGGATCTGGATGGCAATGGGTATAAGGTCATTCAAGGTGAGGGACTCAATTTGTTGAGCCAAGGATGTAGGTTGAGGAGTTGGAGTTGCAAGATGAGGTGTTGAAACTGCTTGCAGTTTGGCTGCAGGTGCAGGAGGTGTTGAAACTGCTTACAGTTTGGTTGCAGGTGCAGGAATGATGGTTGATTTGCGTTGCTTTGCAATTGCAGGGGCAGGAACTGTGGTAGGCGGGCGTTGTCTTCGTTGTCGAGGAGTTCGCTGGTCCTTGGGGTGTTTGTTTTAGGAGTACTAGTGCCCTTCATAGCAGCTACCCTCCTCAATCGTTCAGGGCAGCGCTTGTTCCAGGCGTGATGAGGTCTGGAGCAATTTCGGCACTTAGGGTGAGTTTCTTTCCTGTTCTTGTGGACCTGAATACGGATCTTGGTGTTGTGGCGTTGGCTGCAGACAACACAGGTTGCAGGGCCTTGACAGTTCTCCTTGTGGTGACCGTAGCGTTGACAGTTGTAGCAGCGAAGTGGCTCAGGGGTGTAGTCGATAACTGGGAACGTCCCCCAAACTCCAAGATACAGGGATGAAGGCACTGGACCTATGAAGGTGGCTAAGAGCCTTCTGACTGGGATGTTGTCTCTGGTTTTGCAGCGGTCAGCCTTGTCTACGTTGTTGCAGGAGGTGACGATGGTAAGTGGCATTGAAATGGGGTATCTGGAGATGATGGCTTTCCTCAGAACTAAGGCTGGGTCTAGCAGGATCAGGTCTGGTTCCTCTTGTAGGTGGCTGGCAGTAGTCGAATCCTTGGGAATGATGATGACATCTCCCCTTCGATTCGGTCGAGCAGAGAGTTGCATGCAAGGCTTTGCGGCAATGTCAGCAACTGCAGCGTAGGATGTAGAGCTGTTAGTTAGCCTAAACTTTGGGAGAGGTCTCCTAGGCTCAGGCTGGGGATCTGGAAGGCTGGCAGTGATGGTGGTGGCCTCCTGGAGAAGGTTTTGTAAATAGGTTACGCAGTTGCAGTCAATTGGATGTTCCCCTGTGGGCTCAAAAACCTCCATGGCAATGGAGGAGACATCTGCTGGGGTATGAGAAACGGCTGCAACAGGCTCTGACTGTATAACTGGCGAGGAGAGAGACAAGGAAGAGTCTCGAGGCTCATTCCTTGGTGTCAATAAGGGCGATGGTGGGGGCTCTACAGGAGCTGGTGAGGGTCTGTTAGGGCTCTTCCTTCGTTTAGAAGGGGGAGCAGACTCCTCTGGAGTGGTAGGAGCAGATTGGAAGTGGTGCAGGAGCTTGTAGGATGCAATCTTGCAGTTCTTACAGTTGCAACGGACGTTGTGATGTGGCAGGGTCTGGTCATCAACTTCATTGGATTTAAAGCTCACCAAGTTAAAGAGGTGAACTCTCTTGTTGTGGTATTCTTGACAGTCGTCGCAGTCACAGTCGGGGTCATTGTAGAGTTTCCTGCAATGCCGGATGCTTCCGTAAAGATCCCATGCCCAATTGCCAAGAAAGGCAATAGACATGGCGAAACTCTACGGGGAGAGCGGTGAAGATACGTCTTGTAGAGATTGTCCAAGCGTTTAACGTTGGAGACGAAACTCTACGGGCAGTGCAGTGAAGATTTGGCTCGAGAAGATTATCCAAGAGATGAACGTCGTCGGCAGGTGTCGGCGAGACCCATCTCTCTCTCTCTCTCTCTCTCTCTCTCTCTCTCTCTCTCTCTCTCTCTCTCTCATCAACTATTTATTATCGCTGCTTGTTTTTTATTATGGCTATTCTTTCGGCCCTCATTTAGATTTGCATCAAAAGCAGTTACTTAACAACAAACTGTTGGAAAGTATTGCTACTACGAGGGAGGAAGAATAAGAATATATATATATATATATATATATATATATATATATATATATATATATATATATATATATATATATATATATATATATATATATATATATATATATGGGCTGGTCATGGACAAAGAATGAATGAATGATTTGAAGTTCTCTCTGGTCATGCCAAATGAGCCGTGGCTGAATTAATCAATCATTCATTCTAATGCGAGAAAACACTTTACGAAAGCCTTTGATCCCTTTTGATATTTATTTTTAGGTAGAATTTATCTTATTATAAGAAACGTCTCCCGTTAAATTATCAAATTCTGATGGATTTCTTCCATTCATGACCTTACAGTTGGTTGAGACTAATATTATATTTGAGTTTTCCAAATATCTATGTTTATGAACAACAAGATTTGTATAGTGAATGGCATTCCATTTCAAGTAATAATATTGACATTTTCACTTCTGAAAATATCTACACAGTCATTTCTAGCTCAAGTTTATCAGATATAATCTAATCTTTTAAAGTTTGACCGAGCATTGCTCACTATTCCCATATCAAATGCAGACGGTAAATGTATTTTCTCTCTGGTAAACTAATATGCAATTCCTGTTTTCTTGTGAGAAAATCAAAGTACATTTCTTCGTCAAATTAACATTATTTTCAACAAAAATAATTTTACTGAAATAGGAGGTTGTTGGATGGAGGACATCACATATATTTACAGAAGGACTATTAGTATGAAAAGACTTCTCTTGTATAAACTGTAAGTTTAAGTCGCGTTTCCAAGAAACTCAATACAGAACATCAACATTTGTATCCATAATGAATATTTGGTGTTAAAATTAGTCCAAAGGA
>NC_090736.1:138554680-138564680 GCF_036898095.1 Palaemon carinicauda | reverse complement strand
ATACAGAAAGAAACAGTCAGAGGATATAAACAAGAGAGAAGGAAACATGCATAGAATATAAACAATACAGAAAGAAACAGGCAGAGGATATAAACAAGACGGAGGGAAAACATGCATAGGATATAAACAATACAGAAAGAAACAGACAGAGGATATAAACAAGAGAGAATGAAACATGCATAGGATATAAACAAAAACAGAAGGAAACAGACAGAGGATATATTTACCGATGAACAAGAGATTACAGTAGTACTCTGAAGCATTCAAAAGTAATGTTTTTCTCGGCATATCAAATAGTTTTTCTCGGCACATTACAAAGAAGACTTCAGTACTTGGTAACGAATCACGCAACTTAATCTTCCTGGAATGTCTCATTTTGACCTCTGCCCTGTTATCACCTCTGTCGTAAATTGTCCACAATTTAACCGAGCGGTTAGTATTCTATGAAAAGTTATGAAGCCGGAAGGAATAACACATTTATCATGATGGGATTCCTTTCAGATGTTAACCCACCTAGGGCATTATTATCAGCTGTTTGAAAGATTCGCAGATGAGATTACAAGGTGGTTTCCAGAGAGAGAGAGAGAGAGAGAGAGAGAGAGAGAGAGAGAGAGAGAGAGAGGTGGTTTCTGAAGGGTACTTAGTATTTTAGAGAGAGAGAGAGAGAGAGAGAGAGAGAGAGAGAGAGAGAGAGGTGGTTTCTGAAGGGTACTTAGTATTTTATAGAGAGAGAGAGAGAGAGAGAGAGAGAGAGAGAGAGAGAGGGTTTCTGAAGTGCACTTGTAATTTCTACAGAGAGAGAGAGAGAGAGAGAGAGAGAGAGAGGGTTTCTGAAGTGCACTTGTAATTCTACAGAGAGAGAGAGAGAGAGAGAGAGAGAGAGAGGGTTTCTGAAGTGCACTTGTAATTCTACAGAGAGAGAGAGAGAGAGAGAGAGAGAGAGAGAGAGGGTTTCTGAAGTGCACTTGTAATTCTACAGAGAGAGAGAGAGAGAGAGAGAGAGAGAGAGAGAGAGAGAGAGTAGGTGATTTCTGAAGGGTACTTAGAAATTCAACAGAGAAAGAGAGAGAGAAATGTGGTTTCTGATGTGCACTTATTGTACTGAGAGAGAGAGAGAGAGAGAGAGAGAGAGAGAGAAATGTTGTTTCTGATATGCACTTATTGTGCTGAGAGAGAGAGAGGAGAGAGAGAGAGAGAGAGGAGAGAGAGGTGGTTTCTGAAGGGTACTTAGTATTTTTATAGAGAGAGAGAGAGAGAGAGAGAGAGAGAGAGAGAGAGAGAGGGGTGGTTTCTGAAGGGTACTTAGTATTTTATAGAGAGAGAGAGAGAGATGAGAGAGAGAGAGAGAGAGAGAGAGGTGGTTTCTGAAGGGTACTTAGTATTTCATAGAGAGAGAGAGAGAGAGAGAGAGAGAGAGAGGTGGTTTCTGAAGGGTACTTAGTATTTCATAGAGAGAGAGAGAGAGAGAGAGAGAGAGAGAGAGAGAGAGGTGGTTTCTGAAGGGTACTTAGTATTTTATAGAGAGAGAGAGAGAGAGAGAGAGAGAGGTGGTTTCTGAAGGGTACTTAGTATTTTATAGAGAGAGAGAGAGAGAGAGAGAGAGAGAGAGAGGTGGTTTCTGTAGGATACTTAGTATTTTACAGAGAGAGAGAGAGAGAGAGAGAGAGAGAGAGAGAGAGAGAGGGGGGGTTTCTGAAGTGCACTTGTAATTCTACAGAGAGAGAGAGAGAGAAGAGATGAGAGAGAGAGAGGGGGGGGGTTTCTGAAGTGCACTTGTAATTCTACAGAGAGAGTAGAGAGAGAGAGAGAGAGAGAGAGAGAGAGAGAAAAATGTTTCTGATGTGCACTTATTGTACTGAGAGAGAGAGAGAGAGAGAGAGAGAGAGAGAGAGAGAGGTGGTTTCTGTAGGATACTTAGTATTTTACAGAGAGAGAGAGAGAGAGAGAGAGAGAGAGAGAGAGAGAGGGGTTTCTGAAGTGCACTTGTAATTCTACAGAGAGAGAGAGAGAGAGAGAGAGAGAGAGAGAGTGAGAGAGAGAGGGGGGGGTTTCTGAAGTGCACTTTTAATTCTACAGAGAGAGAGAGAGAGAGAGAGAGAGAGAGAAATGTTTCTGATGTGCACTTGTAATTCTACAGAGAGAGAGAGAGAGAGAGAGAGAGAGAGAGAGAGAAATGTTTCTGATGTGCAATTATTGTACTGAGAGAGAGAGAGAGAGAGAGAGAGAGAGAAATGTTGTTTCTGATGTGCACTTATTGTACTGAGAGAGAGAGAGAGAGAGAGAGAGAGAGAGAGAGAGAGAGAAATGTTGATTCTGATGTGCACTTATTGTACTGAGAGAGAGAGAGAGAGAGAGAGAGAGAGAGAGAGAGAAATGTTTCTTATGTGCACTTATTGTACTAAGAGAGAGAGAAGAGAGAGAGAGAGAGAGAGAGAGAGAGAAAGAGAGTAAAATTCGTATAGATTTATGTATTTGCAATAAAGCTTCTAATTATATCGTATTTCGAAAGGGAGGTGTTGAGGAAATTTGTTTATAATTGCTTCCCTATGAGACATTCATAGCAACCACAATATGATTCAACTAATTTTCTATCAATTATTTCTTAAAAGGAAACTGTAACAGTGTTAAGAAATATCTTTCTCTTATTCATGTGTGTTAGTTTCCCAAAATTTATTTTTTCTGTGCTTTTAAAACAAACAAAAAAATAGCACAACTTACGCATTGCAATGCTGCAGACAAACGTGAATTTAAGGCAAATAGTCTTTGTAACAAATTAAAAATAGCTCAATTTCTGCAATGTAATGTTGCAGTAAAACGTGCATTTAGGACAAGTAGTCTTTGCAGAAAATTAAAATTAGCTAATTTTATGTATTGCAATGTTACAGAGAAAAGTTTATTTAGGGCACAGTCTTTGCAACAAATAAAAATAGCTCATTTTACGCAATGCAATGTTGCGGAGACAAATGTGTACTTTTGGGTCAAAAGTATTTGCAAAAAAAAAAAAAAAAAAAAAAAAAAAAGTCACTTCGCAAAATAACTTGAAACTCAATAAAACGAGTAACGCAAATACGACAAATGCCAATCTCCCGCGTGGAGTGCTTGTTCACGAATAATAAAAAAGATGGAAAAACAAACACCTGTAAGTCCATTAAGATCCCCATCTGTGTACCTGGACGATGCTATCGCTAATTCCAACCCATTCCTCAATGAGATAACATTTTCCCATAACAATAATTGCAGATCTGCGTTGTGTGTTCTGACCCCGAGGTATTATTTATTCAGGAAGGCCCAACGAGAAGTTCCACCTCCCCACAAAGAACTTTCCCGCTAGAGCATCCGGGTTTTCTTTAATGTCTGCCCCCCCCCCCCCACTTGTTTGTTTGCAAATCATTAGACATGACTTTTAGAACTGCCTCCCACTCGATGGTGTCCCCTCTATTCGCTCTAAGGATTCTTTGTGATCTGTTGCCAGTCGTGCATGGCTACTCTTTGCACCATGTGTTCTACCTAGCAAGTTAGTCTCATGATTTTCAGGTCTCTGCTCAAGATCCACACCACTGTATTTCGTTCAGTTTCTTTTGTTATTTTCGTTTCAGTCTCATGGATGTAAACTTCAATTCTACTTGCGTATCAGATTAACTGAAGGACTTTTTAAATATAAAAACTTGATGTACAGTTGGACGCAGGAGTTCCTGGCACACCTCTCTCAGGGAAGGTGCACCCTGTCCCTGTCACACTATTAACTAAGCGGAGAGTTCCTGTTTGGTGACCGATGCGGTAACGTCCCTTACTGGTGAAAGACAGACGGCGGTTCGAGTCCCGCTCAAATGGGATTATTTTCTTTGGTTGCTGCAACCTCACCATCCTTGTGAGCTAAGGATGGGGGGGGGGGGAAGCCTATATGTCTATCTGCTGATTTACCAGAAGCCAATGCCTGGCTCTCCTTGGTCCAAGCTTAGGTGGAGAGGGGGCTTGGGCGCTGATCATTTGTATATGTGGTCAGTCTCTAGGACATTGTCCTACTTGCTAGGGCAATGGCACTGTCCCTTGCCTCTGCCATTCGTGAACGGCCTTTAAACCTTTAAAGTTAACTCTGTTATATAGAAATTACAACAACAATGAATGCAGCCATTTTTAGTCCACTGCAGGACAAAGTCCTCAGACATATTAATGATTGGGCTTTGGTCAGTTTTCTTCACCTCACTGACCAGTGCGTGTTGCTGATGGTGGGATATTTTCGTCTGATCGCTCACAGCAAACCAACTTAATCAGGTAGTTGAATCGGTAGAACTTCAAAAGTTCAAACTTGCAGCAAATGTTTTTTCTATTGAAAAGACAAATAAGTCTTTTTTTATAGTTTATATATGAAATATATGTTTTGTTGTTGTTACTCTTTTTTGAATATTTTATTTTAATTGTTCATTATTTCTCATATTGCTTAATTATTTAATTATTTCCTTTCTTCACTGGGCAATTTTTCCCTGTTGAAGCCCTTGGGCTTATAGCATCTAGCTTTTACAACTATGATTGTACCTTAGGTAATAATAATAATAAGAAGAAGAAGAAGAAGAAGAAGAACGCAGCCCTGACTATAGCTGATCATAGCAATAGACAAACCCTTTCACCACGTTAAGGTCTCCCCACTACAGAAATTAGTATAATTGTAAATAACTTATACCTTTTTCATTACTGTCATCTACACAGCATGAAAATGTATCTTACATTATTCATGATTTTGTGACATTCCAGCCCAGTTGAAAGTTAGTTACTTTAACTTAACCTGTAAATAGGAAGCATGAGATGAATAGGAAGTTCCTAATTACGTCTCAAATCATGGAACAGTTGTCAGTTTTCCCCAAAGCGTGAAAATTCTAAATCTGTCTTGATTCAAATAAAAAGCTGCAATAGGAATAAAACGTACTTAATAATAATAATAATAATAATAATAATAATAACAATAATAATATTATTATTATTATTATTACTTTATTATGATCATGATATTCATTATGATTCTTCTTATTATTATTACTTTATTATTATTATTATTATTATTATTATTATTATTATTATTATTAGCCAAGCTACAACACTAGTTGGGAAAAGCAGGATGCTATAAGCCTAAGGGTTCCAACAGGGAAAAATAGTCCAGTGAGGAAAGGAAATAAGGATTTAAATAAACTACATCAGGAGTAATGACTAATCAATACTGGAGACCTCCATCCACGGCAGCTTATATCTCAACCTTTTTTTCGACCTTGACCTTGACCTTTGACCTAGGACTTTCAAGATTAAGTCACTTCCACTTTTCAATATAAAAATTAATCCATGAAAGTTTCACTATTCTATGAGTAAAATTGTGGCCAGGAAGTTATTCACAAACAAACAGACAAACAACGGCGAAAACATAACTTCCTCAACAACTTCGTTGGCGGAAGTAATAATATATTTTAGGATCATACGAGTAAGTACCAATTCTTTCGTCTCTATCCCTAGTCAGGAAGCCAAAGTCAGAAAATGTGTAGCACCCTGCTGATTGCATGTTAGAATAGTCCAACAAGTCTCAATAGATGGTTCAGATACAGATAAATATGAATCCACTTGTTGGACATTATAGATATGGATAGTATGGCCGCCATGACAGTTTTCAAAATGGCCGCCAATTTCTAAACTTTTTGTCATATTTCAGCTTCTAATTGCAATAAACTCACAATGTTGGAGTAAATTCCTATGTTTTTCATCGTGTATAAGTTGATTCTGGCATTAAGATAAACCTTGGTGTATACATTATCCAAAAAAAGTTATTTTTCAAAAATATTTGACAAAATTTGTAGGTGTTCCTACTTCACATTGCTAAGAATTAGAACCCTTAATATACAAAATGCAATGCATGGATTTTTAAACCTAGCTTATACTTGTAGTGAACTCGTATTGATTAAATTGCTTTGATTTTGTATTGTATTTGATATTTTTAGTGTGTTGGTAACTTTGTTATGTTCACTAATAATAGTAATCAGATTCGACTGTGGTTGACCTGTTACAAACTTTGCACGTCGTCGGGTTTCGGTTGTTTGGTGATTGATTGATGTAACGTATAACCTTGGAATTTGGGTGTAGTTTGATTGTATGTTTGTATGTTTAGCTGTATGGCAAATTCTGTAATTTCTTATATTGATTTCTTATTTAAACGTTTTATTATTCATCAAATCTAACTATGGATTTTGAGTTATGGGGTTTTATGGACTGTCATGCAGAACTGTCAAGCCATGACAAAGAAGATGGGCGAGAAGTACGCTATCATAACCTTTGATGAGCAGCTGTATTGCAAAGTAAAAATGCTCCAATGGGACAAGGACAGCTGTAAGGATATGGTAATCATGCTTGGGAGTTTCTATACCCAAATGAACTTCTCTAAAGTGTTGGGACAGTACATGGATTATTCAGGCCTGGAAAACATCTGGATTGAAAGTGAAGTCCTCGGTGAAAAAGCAATTGAACAAGTTATGACAAAGATGACCGAGAAATCAATTCCTCCCTTGAAGATCTTATGTCAGAAACTGAAGAGGTGCATGTCCTGTTTAGTGAGTCTGAGGATTCTTGTTCAGAGAATGCCATTTTTTGTTATTGGAGAACCTACATGATGTTGATCTCCATCCTCCTGAGGTTCACTCGTTCTCTTCGTGAGGGAGACTGGGGCCTGTTCCTTACATCATTTTCTGAAATGCTGCCTTAGTTTGGAGCATTTGATCATTTCAATTACTCATGCTTGGGAGCTGTCTTCCTAACTGATATGCATATGTTACCCACAACTGCTCCAGAGGTGCACAGAGGCTTTATTGCAGGAGACTTTGTAATAAAAGAAACAAAGCCCAAGTTCAACAAAATACCTGACGACCAGGCTATTGAACATGTTAACAAGGCCTGCAAGGCACTTGAGGGCTGGTGGGGATTACAAAAACAAACACCGCCCATGACAGATGGGGACTAACTTTCAATGAAAGAGCTCAGCTAACCAGAGATGCTAAGACGATGTTCAATGTAGCGGGTAATGAGATGATGATGAGCATGAAGCTAGACCAAGATAATGTGCAAAAGTTCATTGACTTGTTTGAGATTCACAATCCATTTTATCGCAATTCTTAAAACGTTTGAGAGCATGTACACTGTGGAAGTCAATGTCAGAAAGGAAAAAAAACTGTTGTACTAAAGGCTGACAGATAACTACTCACGGGTGTGATGACAGCAATGCAAGCAGGTAGAGATATTGACATGAACAAAATGTTGGAGCAAGAGATTTGTGCAGTGGCACTTTCTCTGGCAATGCCTAATGGCAGACTGGGTCTACCTCAGAACAAAGCAGACCTTTTCAAGATTCTCCAGCAAGGCTTGCCACACAATGTTACGCCTGAACCATTATAAACATGCACTGTCATTGATGGAATAGCCATGATACCGACACTAGGAAATAGGATGAACGCTAAAACTTTCGACGAATGGACCGAAGCTGTTGCAGATTATGTCAGTCATGTGTTTTCCAACAGTTGTTCTAGGGTTGACCTTGCCTCTGACCAGTACAGGAAGAAAGCAATCAAGACAACTGCCCGAAGTCAGAGAATACGAGGCAAGAAAGCAATCAGACGAGATGTGCAAACAAGAAGTCAGTCCATGGGGCAGTGGGATAGATTCATCTCCTTAGATGAAAACAAAGCAAGCTAGGCTAATTGTCTATGCATGGAGTTAGCAAACAAGTTCCATAATCAAGAAGGAGTGGAGCTGGTATTGAACGGAGGATTCACGTACCCTGCAAAAGTGTGGACATCGTCAGGGAGAGATGTCTCAAAGTTGTCATCTGCTGAGCATGAAGAGGCGGACACTAGGATTCTTCTCAATGTGAAAGATGCAAGTGAACAGGGATACCCACAAACTACTGTTGTGAGCCGAGACACTGATGTTCTTGCTCACCTTCTTGCCTTTCAGCCACAGCTCAGCCGCTTTCTCTGGATGAAAGCTGGAACACCTAAAAAGCAACACTTTGTTCCTGTCCATTCTATCAACATCAGATTCGCAGAGAGCATCACTTCTCGCATTTCATGCTGTAACAGGTTCGGATAGTACAAGCCAGTTTGCTGGAATTGGGAAGTGCTCTGCATGGGCTATCTTCCAACAAAACTCACAGATTCTGCAGAATCTCGGCAAGGAAGACTTTCCAGATGAGAATGTGATTGCTGATACAGAGTCCTTTGTCTGCAAGCTGTATGTTCCCAATAGACAAGAAAACTCCATCCAGAAAGTCAGGTGTGATCTATTTCTTGACTTGACCAAATCAATTGAGAATTTGCCTCCAACCTGTGATGCTTTGATTCTTCACATCAGGCGCGCACATTATCAGTCCCTAGTGTGGAGAAGAGCCTTGGAAGCTGAACCGCATCTTCCTGCACCTGAGGAAAGTGGGTGGGAACTGGTGGGAAAAGAAGGTAGTGAGATGCTTCAGCCACAACTGATGATTGGGAAGCCAATCACTGCATTTTGTTTGGAGCTCACAACATGCAAATGTCGAGCAGTTTGTGCAACTCAACGTTGCAAATGTACACATAATGGACTCGGATGCACACAAGCATGTGGATGTAAAAGTCTTTGCAGAAATCCATTTACTTTTCAAGTTCAATAGGCATTTGTGAAATGTCTGTTTGTTCCTTCAGTGTTTCCTTCAATACACGTAGTGATTGTTCTGCTAAGTCTATTTTTCAGATCATTTACCCTCATTTCATTTTTACCCCATTTTCTTAATTTTCCTCATAAAACTGGCAATAATACGAATTTTTTGGTCCAAAACTGATATAAAGTACATAAACACGTTTCTCGAGTCGAAATATGGTGTAATTGTCACAAATATCACAAATTTCTGTCCATTACAACCTACAGTATGAATAAAACAAATTCTGACGGCGGCCATCTTGGAAACTGTCATGGCGGCTGTACCATCCACACTTACAATGTCCAACAAGATGAACTAGACTTCCCCATGCCTTGACACTTAAAAAACACCTGTTGGACTATTCTAACATAAAATCAGCTGCGAGCCATTTTTTAAGCTAAATACAGAGTTCGGCTACCTGACTATCGGGCCCCCCCCCCCTTTTTATTTTTTGAGTCTTGCCAATTCTCTTCCTCTCAGCTGAGCAAATGAGGAATGAAAATAACTTTCTTCTTTTTCACTCACTCTTCAGTAACTAATTTGAGTCCAATTCATGACCAAACCAGCAGACAATATATGTACCAATAACTCCATTTGACTCAAGAATAGATAAGATATTAACGTTAGAGTGTCATTGAGTCTTTGACTGGCCAAACAGTAACACATTGGATCCCTCTCTCTGGTTATGGCTTAGTTTTCCTTTGCCTACACATACACCACATGGTCTGGCTTGTTCAGTGGTTATTTTCCTCTTGGTAAGGGTAGATGAGGCTCTTTAGCTGCAGTAAGCAGCTCTTCTAGGAGAAAGACACTCCAAATTTAAACCATTGTTCTCTAGTCTTGGGTAGTGCCATAGCCTCTGTACCAAGGTCTTCTACTGTCTTGGGTTAGAGTTCTCTTCCTTGAGGGTACACTCGGGCACACTATTCTATCTTATTTGTATTCCTATGTTTTATTCCTAAGTCCTTATATCAAATATATGAAAGATCTAATTTAATGTTGATATTGTTCATAAAATATTTAATTTTGACTGTTTATTACTTCTTTTGTAGTTTATTTGTTTCCTTGTTTCCTTTCCTCACTGGGCTATTTTCCCTGTTAAACTCTTGGGGTTATAGCATCCTGCTTTCCCACCTAGGGGTGTAACTTGGCTAGTAATAATAAAAATATTAATAAAAACGGAAAAAGTTCAAATACCAAATATTTCATCTTCCCCTTTTGCAATATTAAGAATAACGAGAACGCAAATAATTCTCTCTCTCTCTCTCTCTCTCTCTCTCTCTCTCTCTCTCCACTAAAGCAAGG
>NC_090736.1:138548609-138551109 GCF_036898095.1 Palaemon carinicauda | reverse complement strand
TGAGGAAAGAAAATAAGGAAAAATAAAATACATTAAGATCAGTAACAACATTAATATAAATATTTCTTATATAAAGTAAAAAACAAAAAGTTAACAAAACAAGAGGAAAAGAAAAAAACTCTAGTGTGCCCTGGTGTACCCTCAAGCACTAGAACTCTAACCCAAGACAGTGAAAGACAATGGTTCAGAGGCTATGGCACTACCCCAGACTAGAGAACAATGGTTTGATTTTGGAGTGTCTTTGTCCTAGAAGAGCTGGTTACCATAGCTAAAGAGTCTCTTCTTTCAAGAGGAGAGTAGCCTCTGAACAATTATATTACAGTAGTTACCGCTTTGGGTGAAGAAGAACTTAAACACTTTTGATAAGCAAAATTTATCATCATAGCTATTTTCAAATCAATATCAGACTAATAATAAACCCCTTTTATGAGCAGGGATACCTTAATGTGGTGAAAGGATATCGACATGATCAGCAAAGCTGGACTAGTCAGGGACACTTATACTAGGATGGTGTGCGGAGAACCCACCATCACCAATCCTTATTGGCCAGCGTGGTTATGAAAACTGCCCAAACCCCAGACATGCACTGTTAAATATTTACGGTAAAAATCGGTAAAAATCCTGGAATAGATGTTGACAGACATTTACAGTTTTAAAAACGGATATATTGACAGTAAGGAGTGATATTACGGACATCAACCCGTAAAAGATAATAACAAATTAGGGTACAAATTACGGTCGCCTGTATTTTACTGAAATACGGCCGAGAACAGTAATTTTTAAGGAATATTTCCGATTAAAATCACGCGTTTTGACTGTAAATAAAGGCATTTCCGAGGCCCTTGTCCTATAATGGACCAAAAAACGGCTGCATTTGTTGTTGTAATATTGAATAACATTGTTCATGGTATGCTATTAAGTTAGTGCGTAATGATATTAGGGTTGTGGTGGCCGATGTGGTAACGTCCATTACTGGTGAACGCCAGACTGGGGTTAGAGTCCTGCTCAAACTCGTGAGTTTCTTTGGTCGCTGCAACCTCACCATCCTTCTGAGCTAAGGAGGGGGGTTTTCGAGGAGTCTATAAGTGTATCTGCTGAGTCATCAGCAGCCATAGCCTGGCCCCCCTTGGTCCTAGCTCGACTGGAGCCCTAGGGGGCTATGGTGCTGATCATATGTATATATGATCAGTCTCTGTGGCATTGTCCTACCCAATAGAGCAATGTCAGTGTCCCTTGCCCCTGCCATTCATGGGCGGCCTTTAAACCTTTAAACCTTAAATAGCTTTGTCAACAAATAAAAGATATCGGAAGCTGATTTTTATTTCATGAAATTAGAATGGAAATCCTATTTTGCCCTCAGTGAACTTTGAATTAGATTCTTTGAAGATTAAATCGAGCTAATATCCTGTTTGTTTCCTTTGCTAGAATTAATTAAACTGAAATTACCGAGTGATATCCAGTGTGCGTCGCTTAACAAACTAATAAACAAGTTGATTGAAATCTATGTAAACAGCCTACTTTTGATAATTCCTGTGTGACTAATATCTTTTAGTATAAGTCAGTACGTTTTTCATGTTTTTTTTTTCTCTTTCATCTATAAAGAAGACAGACAATAGCCTAGTATATATAGCCCATTACTAATGACTTTTTATATAAATTCGTCTGGTTTTTTTTTTTCCTTTGTGAAGAAGGGGGAAAAAACTGTAAACAAAACAATTATTTTCCAGTCGTTATTCTTCAGTTAGTTTTTATCAGTACCATCAAAAAGCGGCCAATGTTTTTCCAGATGTGATTGTCCAAGTAAAGCTTTTTTTTTATCACACTTTATTGTGAAATACAGAAAACGTTGACTCAAATTCGTGTGAACTCTGAACATATAAACAGCCGATGACAATGTAATTTCGAAATTGACATGACCCAATGACATTGTAACATCGATATTGACATGATCTTTTGACAAAGTCATATCAAAATTTATATGATCTTTTGACCAAGTCATATCAAAATTTACATGACCTTTTGACAAAGTTATATCAAAATTTGTGACCTTTTGAGAAAGTAAAATCGAAATTTACATGACCTCCTTACAAAGTCATATAAAAGTTTACATGACCTTTTGACAAAATAATTTCGAAATTGACATGACCCAACGATAATGTAATTTCGAAATTGACATGACCCCAAGACAATGTAATATCGAAATTGACATAACCCAATTACAGTGTAAAGTCATAATTGACATGATCCAATGTTAATGTCATATCGAAATTGGCACGATCCAATTGCAAAGTAATATCAAAATTTACATGATCCAGTGATAATATAATATCGGAATTGACATGACCTTTTGGCAAAGTAATATCGAAATTGGCAGGATCCAACGATAATATAGTCATAATGGACATGATCCAATGATAATGTCATATCGAAATTGACGTGATCCAATGATAATTTAATATCGAAATTAACATGACCCTGTGAAAATGTAATCTCGAAATTT
>NC_090736.1:138541109-138543609 GCF_036898095.1 Palaemon carinicauda | reverse complement strand
CCACACTTTTGCAGGGTACGTGAATCCTCCGTTCAATACCAGCTCCACTCCTTCTTGATTATGGAACTTGTTTGCTAACTCCTTGCATAGACAATTAGCCTAGCTTGCTTTGTTTTCATCTAAGGAGATGAATCTATCCCACTGCCCCATGGACTGACTTCTTGTTTGCACATCTCTTCTGATTGCTTTCTTGCCTCGTACTCTCTGACTTCGGGCAGTTGTCTTGATTGCTTTCTTCCTGTACTGGTCAGAGGCAAGGTCAACCCTAGAACAACTGTTGGAAAACACATGACTGACATAATCTGCAACAGCTTCGGTCCATTCGTCGAAAGTTTTAGCGTTCATCCTATTTCCTAGTGTCGGTATCATGGCTATTCCATCAATGACAGTGCATGTTTATAATGGTTCAGGCGTAACATTGTGTGGCAAGCCTTGCTGGAGAATCTTAAAAAGGTCTGCTTTGTTCTGAGGTAGACCCAGTCTGCCATTAGGCATTGCCAGAGAAAGTGCCACTGCACAAATCTCTTGCTCCAACATTTTGTTCATGTCAATATCTCTACCTGCTTGCATTGCTGTCATCACACCCGTGAGTAGTTATCTGTCAGCCTTTAGTACAACAGTTTTTTTCCTTTCTGACATTGACTTCCACAGTGTACATGCTCTCAAACGTTTTAAGAATTGCGATAAAATGGATTGTGAATCTCAAACAAGTCAATGAACTTTTGCACATTATCTTGGTCTAGCTTCATGCTCATCATCATCTCATTACCCGCTACATTGAACATCGTCTTAGCATCTCTGGTTAGCTGAGCTCTTTCATTGAAAGTTAGTCCCCATCTGTCATGGGCGGTGTTTGTTTTTGTAATCCCCACCAGCCCTCAAGTGCCTTGCAGGCCTTGTTAACATGTTCAATAGCCTGGTCGTCAGGTATTTTGTTGAACTTGTGCTTTGTTTCTTTTATTACAAAGTCTCCTGCAATAAAGCCTCTGTGCACCTCTGGAGCAGTTGTGGGTAACATATGCATATCAGTTAGGAAGACAGCTCCCAAGCATGAGTAATTGAAATGATCAAATGCTCCAAACTAAGGCAGCATTTCAGAAAATGGTGTAAGGAACAGGCCCCAGTCTCCCTCACGAAGAGAACGAGTGAACCTCAGGAGGATGGAGATCAACATCATGTAGGTTCTCCAATAACAAAAAATGGCATTCTCTGAACAAGAATCCTCAGACTCACTAAACAGGACATGCACCTCTTCAGTTTCTGACCAAAGATCTTCAAGGGAGGAATTGATTTCTCTGTCATCTTTTTCATAACTTGTTCAATTGCTTTTTCACTTTCAATCCAGATGTTTTCCAGGCCTGAATAATCCATGTACTGTCCCAACACTTTAGAGAAACTCCCAAGCATGATTACCATATCCTTACAGCTGTCCTTGTCCCATTGGAGCATTTTTACTTTGCAATACAGCTGCTCATCAAAGGTTATGATAGTGTACTTCTCGCCCATCTTCTTTGTCATGGCTTGACAGTTCTGCATGACAGTCCATAAAACCCCATAACTCAAAATCCATAGTTAGATTTGATGAATAATAAAACGTTTAAATAAGAAATCAATATAAGAAATTACAGAATTTGCCATACAGCTAAACATACAAACATACAATCAAACTACACCCAAATTCCAAGGTTATACGTTACATCAAACAATCACCAAACAACCGAAACCCGACGACGTGCAAAGTTTGTAACAGGTCAACCACAGTCGAATCTGATTACTATTATTAGTGAACATAACAAAGTTACCAACACACTAAAAATATCAAATACAATACAAAATCAAAGCAATTTAATCAATACGAGTTCACTACAAGTATAAGTTAGGTTTAAAAATCCATGCATTGCATTTTGTATATTAAGGGTTCTAATTCTTACCAATGTGAAGTAGGAACACCTACAAATTTTGTCAAATATTTTTGAAAAATAACTTTTTTTGGATAATGTATAAACCAAGGTTTATCTTAATGCCAGAATCAACTTATACACGATGAAAAAAAATAGGAATTTACTCCAACATTGTGAGTTTATTGCAATTAGAAGCTGAAATATGACAAAAAGTTTAGAAATTGGCGGCCATTTTGAAAACTGTCATGGCGGCCATACTATCCATATCTATAATGTCCAACAAGTGGATTCATATTTATCTGTATCTGAACCATCTATTGAGACTTGTTGGACTATTCTAACATGCAATCAGCAGGGTGCTACACATTTTCTGACTTTGGCTTCCTGACTAGGGATAGAGACGAAAGAATTGGTACTTACTCGTATGATCCTAAAATATATCATTACTTCCGCCAACGAAGTTGTTGAGGAAGTTATGTTTTCGCCGTTGTTTGTCTGTTTGTTTGTGAATAACTTCCTGGCCACAATTTTACTCATAGAATAGTGAAACTTTCATGGATTAATTTTTATATTGAAAAGTGGAAGTGACTTAATCTTGA
>NC_090736.1:138528609-138533609 GCF_036898095.1 Palaemon carinicauda | reverse complement strand
GTGATCTGTCACTAAAGCAAGGTTGGCAGGACCCTTTTGTCCCTTCCCCCTCTATCTCCGTAATGGCCTTGCCATTACTGTACTGTACCTTGCCGGCCGGCAGAGCTGGCCGGCAGGGGTATTACTGTACTGTACGTCATTCTACTTCTGGACCTAGTATAGGTTGGGATGTGGAATTGACTAAGGCCATTGCCGGCCGGCTGAGATGCTGGCCGGCAAGGGTCTTATGTTTTCGAGTGCTGCCCGGACCTCTCTTGGTCCCTCATCCATGCCTGCCGACAGAGCCGGACGGCATTGGTCAAGGAAGCCTGAATTAAGTTTCTCCCCTTCCTTATATGCACTCTTTCGGTTGCCGGGCTTGGGGGGTTGTGTACACTCTTATCCCGGCATCCATTCTATTTTCTTTTAGTGCTGTACCTGTCCCGGCTGCCGGCCTATGAGGCAGACAGCCGGGCAGGTGTAGTCTTCTGGTTCTTTTGCTGCCGGCTGGCATTGGTCTTGTACCTTTGCCGGCCGGCTTATGTCAGTCCTTGTCTGCCGGTCACCAAGAGTGTGGCCGGCAGCTAGGTACTACCTTGTGTAGTTACTGGCCGGCAGTCATTGCCGGCCAACACTGGCTGTTGCTGGCCGGCAGCTACTGCCGCCGGCACAGGCATTTGAACCAGAAGGCTGCCGCCCTATAGCTGTTAAGTAGTATACTTTAAAGCTAATTGTGGTGTGTGCCGGCCTGCAAAGGCAGGCCGGCACACATCCTCCTATACTGTACTAGTATTCTTCTGTATAGCATATACAGTAAGAAGAAAACTATAGTAAAAGTTTAGGTACAGCACTGTATCTTCTAACACTATTGTGTTTTCTTGCACAGCCCTTTGCTGTTGCCCTCAGACAGGAAGCAGAGTTCTTCCCCGTCTATTATCCAGGATTTTAAAATCATTGCCTAGGTGTGAGCTCCACCTGTTTCCTCTGGAAACCTTGCATTGGTTACTCTAGTAGAGATAAACCAATTTTGATTTTATTATCTGGAAAGCTGCAACAATGGGTTGTGAGGGAAACACAAGTGTGTGTCTTTCCTTTATGAATTGTTATGCTATACTATGCATATCCAAGTGATACATAGTTCACTTGATACTCATGGAAATTTTTTCTCTTTACAGGAGGACCCTCCGAAGTGCGGAAATGTTTTCTGCAATGTCCGTAGCAGGAACCTCTGCGGACATGAGTGTTGTAGGAGACACGCAGCATGCGCTGTCTCCAAGGATGATCTCCAGTATTGGGACCCTCAGGTATGTATTGTATGCACTAACCTGATTACTGAGGCTTTTGATTCCCCTAGAACGGCGGAATCAAGGGATATAGCTAGGGAAAAGCTCCGTACTTGGGTAAGGGGCTTCAAGAAGAACACCTCTGGCCCTTATCTTCCTAGTGAGAAGATGAGGGCGTATCTTTTTCCCCAGGCATCAGCTGAAGCAGTGATTCCCCAGCCTCAAGAGGAGATCCCCCAAGACCTAGTCCAGGTGGACGAGGAAGTCGCAGATGCGATGCAAGACATCCAGTTGTGTGACAGGATGTCTGAAGTGGACGAAGGTTTGGAAGAAGACCTCCTGGCAGAAGGTAAGGATCAAGTTCAAACCCCGGATGTCGCAGAGGATGGGGTCGACGAGGTGTCGGCTACTCCGGCTCAGATGCCGGAGCCCATCCCCTCAACATCCGCTGGTCTCCCAGTAGAACTGGGACAGGCCCTCTCTTCGATTGTTGGAATGATCCAACAAATGCAGAAGGAGAATCAGGAGAAGGCGGCTGCAATGGAACTGCGTATGCAGTCCCTAGCAGAATCACATGGGCCCCGGAAAAGGCTCAATGTGAAAGACCTTCCCATATGCTCAGATGCTAACCCATGGAGGTATGCTGAGCACATGCCAATGACGACTGGTAAGATCGTCATTTCGGATAAGCTGGGTTCAGTTCTCCTAGAGGAGGTAGAATTCTGGCCCAGCAAGGCATCATATCCGGACTGCTATGTCCGGCTGAGAAAAGAACCAGCTTCAAGGGAGGAGACAGAGCCGAAAGAGGTCATTATTATGGACCACGCTAAGGCTCAAGCCCTACTTTCATCCTCGATGAAAGAGAGGGGCTTCTCGAATTCGAAGGTAGCAGCATTGAGCAAGAAGCTCCCTTCTTTTGTGTCCTCTTCTGATAGAGCCTTCCCCTTTTTACAAAAAGGGTTTGCGGCTGTCCTAAAGGCAATCGAGGCCGGCAAGCCTTGCCCCTCCCTGGAGGAATGTAAACCCTTGTCGCTGGCTCTGCCTATGGACCACAAGGACTGGAAGGATGTCCATCTGACATTCTCAGTGGGAAAGTTGGAGGCTGATATTGCCGGACGGCAATTCGGCGAGGACCTCCCCAAGTTGTCCGAATTTCTTTTACGAAGAGAGTTCGAGACAAAAGAAAGACTGGCTGCCTCAATGTCTCATCAGACTACTCTTGAGACGATGGCAAGTGACCCTAAGGTCCATGAAATGTTCATGGTAGTGGCTAAGTCTCACCTAGCCACAGTGACGAAGGACCTTTATGGCTTCGTCAAGGCAAGGAGAGCTTGCAGGGAGTTCGTGTTCACCGGGGCTTCGGTGAGACACGAGCCAAGGAAGTTAATATCCTCCAACATTTGGGGAAAAGACCTTTTCCCTACCGATGTGGTCAAAGAGGTTGTTGATAAGGCCGCCGTGGAGAATAGAAACCTTCTCCAGAAGTGGGGCCTGGCTATCAAAAGAAAATCTTCCCCGGATGAGGGTCCTCAACCAAAGAGGAAGAATATGAGGACTAGGCTACCGTCTCGGCCAGCCAAGCCTTATAGACAGCAACAGCAACTGCAATTGCCTTTGCCTTCAGTGCCCCAGATGGTGGCACAAACCCCGACTACTTTTCAGTGGGTACCCCAGGCTGTGCCAGGTCAGTCAACCACATTCACCCCAACGTTCGAAGGACAGTCTTCTTCCTTTCGTGCAAAACCTAGAGGAGGAGCCAGAGGCTCGTCTAGGCGCCCCTCAAGGGGAAGGGGATTCAGAGGTGGTCGTGGTCAGGGAGGCAAGACCTCAGGACGGCAGTCCAAGTGAAACGATACCGGTAGGAGGGAGACTAATGAAATTTTGGGATCGCTGGACCTTCGATCCCTGGGCCCAAAGCCTACTCAAGAATGGACTGGGTTGGAGCTGGTACAGCACTCCACCCCCATGCCTTCGGTTTTTCCAACACTCCACCCCCATTTTGGAGGAGTACGTTCAAGAACTGTTGGAGAAAAATGTGATCCGAAAGGTGAAGTCCATCAAATTCCAAGGGAGGCTGTTTTGTGTTCCCAAGAAAGACTCGGAAAAGCTCAGAGTCATTCTGGACTTGTCACCACTCAACAAGTTCATAGTGAATTGCAAATTCAAGATGCTAACACTGCAACACATAAGGACCTTACTGCCCAAGAGGGCATACTCAGTCTCTATAGACTTGTCAGACGCCTATTGGCACATCCCAATCAGCCGTCGACTCTCCCCCTACCTAGGGTTCAGGCTACAACGGAAACTGTACGCCTTCAGAGCCATGCCATTCGGGCTAAACATAGCCCCAAGGATTTTCACGAAGCTTGCGAGCGCAGCTCTCAAACAATTACGCCTAAAGGGAATTCAGGTAGTAGCCTACCTGGACGACTGGCTGGTGTGGGCAGCATCCGAGACCGAATGCTTGCAAGCTTCCAGTCAGGTGATCCAGTTCCTAGAGTACCTAGGCTTCAAGATCAACAAGAAAAAGTCTCGACTTTCTCCATCCCAAAAGTTCCAGTGGCTGGGAATCCACTGGGACCTTTTGTCACACAGTTTCTCCATCCCAATGAAGAAAAGGAAGGAGATAGCGGGCTCTGTCAAGAGACTTCTAGATTCCAAAAGGATATCAAGACGCGAACAGGAGAGGGTACTAGGCTCTCTCCAGTTTGCTTCAGTGACAGACCCAGTGCTAAGAGCACAGCTAAAGGATGCAACCGGAGTTTGGAGAAGGTATGCATCAAACGCGCGAAGAGACCTGAGAAGACCAGTGCCGCCTCGGCTACGTACTCTTCTCAGACCTTGGTCCCAAGCCAGACATCTAAAGAAGTCGGTTCTTCTTCAGCCACCTCCCCCGTCGATGACGATTCACTCAGACGCCTCAAAGGAGGGATGGGGAGGTCACTCTCATCGGAAAAAAGTCCAGGGGACTTGGTCCAAGCTATTCAGGACCTTTCATATAAACTTTCTAGAAGCTATGGCAGTGCTCCTTACCTTAAAGAAAGTCTCCCCGCGTCACTCGATCCACATAAGATTGGTGACAGACAGCGAGGTGGTTGTGAGATGCTTGAATCGACAAGGGTCGAGGTCACCACCTCTCAACCAAGTGATGTTAGCCATTTTCCGATTGGCAGAAAAGAAGAAGTGGTACCTGTTGGCAGTTCACCTTCAAGGAGTCCGCAATGTGACAGCGGACGCTCTATCCAGGTTCACACCGATAGAGTCGGAATGGTCCTTAGACGCAGGATCATTTTCCTTCATTCTGAATCAAGTCCCAGAACTGCAAATAGACCTCTTTGCGACGAAAGACAACAAGAAGTTGCCCCTGTACGTGTCCCCATACGAGGACCCCTTAGCGGAAGCAGTGGACGCAATGTCCCTCGACTGGAACAGGTGGTCCAGGATTTATCTGTTCCCTCCTCACAACCTTCTGTTGAGGGTCCTCAACAAACTGAGATCCTTCAAGGGGGTAGCGGCAATAGTGGCCCACAAGTGGACGAACAGTATGTGGTTCCCCTTGGCGTTGGAACTACAGATGAAGTTCGTGCCGCTACCACATCCAGTTCTGACCCAGCGAGTCCAGAAGTCGACTGTCTGCGCTTCATTACAGAAAACCCAGACCCTGCAGCTCATGATTTTCTCGCCCTAGCGGTGAGAAAGCGTTTCGGGATTTCGAGAGCCAGCATAGACTTCCTAGAG
>NC_090736.1:138503609-138521109 GCF_036898095.1 Palaemon carinicauda | reverse complement strand
GAAGGTCTTGGTGTCTCTCGTATTATTATTATTATTATTATTATTATTATTATTTGCAAAGCTACAGTCCTAGTTGGAAAAACAGGATGCTATAAGCCTAGTGGCCCCAACAGGGATAAATAGCCCAGTGAGGAACGAAAACAAGGAAATAAAAAAACTAAAATAGAAGTAATAAACAATAAAAATAAGCTATACCAAGAACTAAAGTAAATAAGAAAAGAAATAAGATAGAATAGCGTGACTTAGTGTACCCTCAAGCAAGAAAACTCTACCCAAGAAAGTGGAAGACCATGGTACAGAGGCTATGGCACTACCCATGACAGGAGAACAATGGTTTGATTTTGGAGAATCCTTCTCCTAGAGGCTGCTGCTTCCCAGAACTGAAGTCTCTCTTCTACCCTTACCAAGAAGAGATAGCCACTGAACAACTACAGTCCAGTAGTTAACCCCTTGAGCAAAAAGAATTGTTTAGTAATCTCATTGTTGTTAGGTGTATGAGGTCAGGGGAGAATGTGGAAAGAGTAGGCCAGACTATTCGGTGTATGTTTAGACGATGACAAAATGAGCCGTAACCAGAGAGAGGTTCAGTGCCGTAGTATCGACTTGTCAAAAGACTTTATACTGGTAGTATTTCAACGGACGGCTGGTGCCTTGGCCACCCGACTACTTGTAAATCACAATCTTGACCTCCCCATAAAGACAATCGAATTGAAACCTGTTCCAATGAATTACATTCACCCTTATGAAATATATTCGTTTGTATTAAATGAATAATCTCTCATCTGCCTATAGCCCACCAGGCCTTGTGACAAAGGTACCAGTGTGTGTGTAATTTATATATCACGTACTTAACTAATTATATTTATGACATATGTCTGCTAATTA
The DNA here is from genome assembly GCF_036898095.1 of Palaemon carinicauda. Lineage (NCBI taxonomy): Eukaryota > Metazoa > Arthropoda > Malacostraca > Decapoda > Palaemonidae > Palaemon > Palaemon carinicauda. The sequence continues at coordinate 138,520,224 of NC_090736.1, read as the reverse complement.
CAAAAATCTAACTAATGTGGTAATACCGTGAGGATCTTTTAACATTATTTCACAAGAAATTTTCAAATCTCAAAACCATCACAGGAAAACAAATGAGGAGAGGCGGGGGGGGGGGGGTGTTACAGTCTACGTCTATTTTGACAGGTGGCGTCACTATTCACCTCGTTGATTGACATAATTATGATAAAATCCTTCGTACCAAAACTATGCAAGAGAGATAGATAAGTAAAGTAAAGTATCATTATTGGACGAAATTGAGGGTGTCATTCTGGTTCGTTTGAGTCCCTAATGGATTGGGAATCTTGGGTTTCATGTTTTAGGCTAGTCGACTCTATGCAGAAAACGATCGATATTGACCGGGACTGGAACCCCCGTCCCACAGATCGCGAGGCAGGGACTTAAGCTACTTATGGCTAAAAAAAAAACTATGGGATAGGAGCAGGAATAAGAAATAGTTGGAGAGAGAGAGAGAGAGAGAGAGAGAGAGAGAGAGATTTCAACAACAGACCATAGAAAGCCTGTTGCTGTTTTGCTGGATAACCGGGGGACGTCAGTGACAGGATACTCTCTTTCTATCCTGCCTGTCTCGGAACCCCAAACCGAGAGGTAGTCCTGAATCGGAAGACACCCAAGAGGAAGGATCCTCAACGGAGTCAATTTCTTAGGGCTTAACCCGATCCAGGACTCTCGGAGAACCCGAGTCTCTTTACTTTAGGTTATCCAGGACGATACAGATATCACTGCCATTACTCATCAGAAAATATTTTCCATATCAGCAAGCTTCATTGTTTTATGCAATGTTTATTAATTTATTTGATAAATTTATATTATTTGATAAACGTTAATAATTATGAATTTAGATGCTCTTAACATTGACTATTATTATAGCTACGTAGGAATTTTAAAGGATTTTTTCTATCAAAAAAGTCAGAAGTATTTTGGCCAAGTGCAAAGAGCCTGTGATGTCATCAATCCAAAATGACATTCCTGAAGTTCACTTACCTAAACATATGATATTTTCATTATTAAAAATTCCTATGAGGAAATCTATTCCGTTATTTAAATTAAATACGATTAAGAAAAAGAGAAATAAATGATATTGGGACTAAGATCACAATCTTCACTAATGTTTGCGTGACTCCGCCCAAACAAACTCTTTCTTAGTCCCTTTGGACTAATTGTAACACACCAAATATTGATTATGGATACAAATGTTGGTTTTTGTATAGAGTTTCTTGGAAACAAAACTTAATTAAGATTGTATTTTATAAAAGAGGAGTCTTTTAATACTAATATTACTGCTGTAGACATCGGTGGCATTTTCCATTCAACAACTTCGACTGAATACATAGTACGATTCTCGTAAACCAAAAAAAGCTCTTATTTCTTCAATTTCTAAGTGAAAGTGAAGAGTCTGGAAAGCAAAATTGAAGAAAGGAATGGAGAAATAGTGCAAGGCTAAAAAGAATAAAGAAAAAAATTATCGTAAACAAAATAATTCATTGTGGGGTAAAAGGCTCAAGCCTTAAGAGGATTGCATCCGACTTAAAATCCCTTTCTGTCTTCCCGGTGTAATGGTCTGTTTTTCCCCTGTCCGAAATTCTCCCCGGGGGAAATATGGCCCAGGATATATATTCCCGCTTTACTTGGTGGAGGTAACCATTATTTCGGACAGGGGAAAAAAAGACCATTACACCTTGTCATGAAAGTAAGTCATTAATTTCTTTAGTTTTAATGTTTTTAGAGTGCGCAGTTCAACATTACCTCTTGCCAGTACAAGTTTGTGACCTGGGAAGGGGGTCCGGGGGCTTGCCCCCGCATAGGGGTTGTGACCTGGGAAGGGGATCCAGGGTCTTGCCCCCAGCTAGGTATTGTGACCTGGGAAGGGGGTCAGGGGGCTTGCCCCCGGATAGGGGTTGTGACCTGGGAAGGGGGTCCGGGGGCTTGCGCCCAGCTAGGTGTTTTGACAAGGGAAGGGGGTCCGGGGGCTTGCCCCGGATAGGGGTTGTGACCTGGAAAGGGGATCCGGGGGCTTGCCCCCGGATAGGGGTTGTGACCTCGAAAGGGTGTCCGGGGGCTTGCCCCCGCCTAGGGGTTGTGACCTGGGAAAGGGGTCCGGGGGCTTGCCCCCGGCTAGGTGTTGGGAAGTGGGTCCGGGGGCTTGCCCACGGCTAGGTGTTGCGACCTGGGAAGGGGGTTCGGGGGCTTGCCCCCGGCTAGGGGTTGTGACCTGAGAAGGGGGTCCGGGGGCTTGCCCCCGGCTAGGGGTCGTGACCTGGGAAAGGGGTCCGGGGGCTTGCCCACGGCTAGGTGTTCTGACCAGGGAAGGGGGTCCGGAGGCTTGTCCCCGGCTAGGTGTTGTGACATGGGAAGGGGGTCCGCGGCTAGGTGTTGTGACCTGTGAATGGGGTCCGGGGGCTTGCCCACGGCTAGGTGTTCTGACCAGGGAAGGGGGTCCGGAGGCTTCCCCCCGATTAAGTGTTGTGACCTGGGAACGGGGTCCGAGGGCTTGTCCCCGGCTAGGTATTGTGACATGGGAAGGGGGTCTGCGGCTAAGTGTTGTGACCTGGGAAGGGGGCCCTGCAGCTTGCCCCCGGCTAGGTGTTGTGACCTGGGAAGGGGGTCCGGGGGCTTGCCCCCGACTAAGTGTTGTGACCTGGGAACGGGGTCCGGGGGCTTTCCCCCAGCTAGCGGCTGTGACCTGGGAATGGGGTCCGCGGCTAGGTGTTGTGGCCTGGGAAGGGGGTCCGCGGCTAGGTGTTGTGACCTGGGAAGGGGGTATGGGGGCTTGCCCCCGACTAGGTGTTGTGACCTGGGAAGGGGGTCCACTGCTAGGTGTTATGACCTGGGAAGGGGGTCCGGGGGCTTGTCCCCGGCTAGGTGTTGTGACCTGGAAAGGGGGTCCTTATTCTTCCTCCCTCGTATTAGCAGTACTTTCCAACAGTTTGTTGTTGAGTAACTGCTTTTTAAGCAAATCTAAGTGAGGGCCGAAAGAATAGCCATAAAAAACTAAAATATTATAATGATAACGAAGTAGAGAAGCAGGAAAAAAGAAAGAATTGGAGAGAGAGAGAGAGAGAGAGAGAGAGAGAGAGAGAGAGAGAGAGAGAGAGAGAGAGAGAGAAGAGGAGAATTTAACACCAGACCAAAGAAAGCCTGTTGCTGTTTTGCTGGATAACTGGGGGATGTCAGGGACACAGGATACTCTCTTACTATCCTGCGGCCTTCCCCAGACGCATCACTATCAAATCCATGTTTGGGTCTTGTACCACTATTTTTATGTTTTTTTTCACTTTCTAGAGATTCTAGACGACTTCTAATGTCATTTTGTCCTTCTTCCACTACTTTTAGTGAGGTCTGAATGGATTTTATTAACTCATCCATCAGGAGAAGCCTGACTGCATAACGAACTGACTGACATGATAGATGCGGAGCGGGATGCACTGCGCATCTACAACAAACCAAATATGTTTTTCTTTTGCCTTAACTTAACACACACACACACACACACATATAATGTTGTGATTTTCACCAGTTTATTAAATCTGCCCGATGTACTGGGCGGATCGCAAGGCCTTGAAGAGGCAAGATTCCCAAAACCTTCCAGGAGTTAACTAAAATACGGCGATAAAATTTACAATTTTATTACAAAAATAAACTCTGATAAAGACAAACAACATCCTTAAGCATTCACAAGACTTAATGAAAAAAACAAGGCTGACTCTTGGTAATATAACACGTGCTCTTCAAGCACAAAGTCCACACCGGACTCATTAACAAACTGAAAATAGTGCCAATTCGAATTCAATACACAACGAATCACACACCAAATATCCCTATTCTTATTTAACTCAGGATTCAGATCCCCAATCACAAGGATCGCTACGTTAAACTGCGATATAAAAACTAAACGTCTTGCACACAAACTTCTACTACAACTAACCTGGTACACGAGGTAGAGAGATAAGAACAAATTAATAAACAACTTATCTTTAGGGGGGACGAAGAAGCAAAGAGGCCGAGCGAGGCTCAGCAGCTTCGAAGAAAAGTTGTCATTGACACTAAACACATACATAAGACATTTTTGTCATGTTGCCTTAATTTTACGATAGATTCACCATTGATATATCATAAACAGACAATTTCCACAACACTCCCTCCTTCCCCACCAGGTGGTTAAGATTTAGGTTCCAAAACAGTCACGTATTAAACCTCAAGTCTTTCGCCCGCGAGATCCCCCAGCCTTGCCCTCATTTGACGAAACGTTCATGAAGTCAAATGGCGGGACTTTCGAATGGCCAGTTCGAAAATTCCCGACATATATATATATATATATATATATATATATATATATATATATATATATATATATATATATATATATATATATATATATATATATATATATATATTTGTGTGTGTGTGTGTATAATGCTGAATCCCCTACTGCTGCTACCTCCACGGTCATCTAAGGCACCGGAGGAAGCAGCAGGGCCTACCAGAACTGCGTCACAATCGCTCGCCATTCATTCCTATTTCTAGCACGCTCTCTTGCCTCTCTCACATCTATCTTCCTATCACCCAGAGCTTTCTTCACACCATCCATCCACCCAAACCTTGGCCTTCCTCTTGTACTTCTCCCATCAACTCTTGCATTCATCACCTTCTTTAGCAGACAGCCATTTCCCATTCTCTCAACATGGCCAAACCACCTCAACACATTCATATCCACTCTAGCCGCTAACTCATTTCTTACACCCGTTCTCACCCTCACCACCTCGTTCCTAACCCTATCTACTCGAGATACACCAGCCATACTCCTTGGACACTTCATCTCAAACACATTTAATTTCTGTCTCTCCATCACTTTCATTCCCCACAACTCCGATCCATTCATCACAGTTGGTACAATCACTTTCTCATATAAAACTCTCTTTACATTCATGCCCAACCCTCTATTCTTTACTACTCCCTTAACTGCCCCCAACACTTTGCAACCTTCATTCACACTCTGACGTACATCTGCTTCCACTCCACCATTTGCTGCAACAACAGGCCCCAAGTACTTAAACTGATCCACCTCCTCAAGTAACTTGACATTCTACCTTGCACCACCTTCCATTCTCGTACATCTCATAACTTTACTCTTTACCCACATTAACTCTCAACTTCCTTCTCTCACACACCCTTCCAAATTCTGTCACTAGTCGGTAAAGCTTCTCTTCTGTGTCTGCAACCAGTACACTATCATCCGCAAACAACAACTGATTTACCTCCCATTCATGGTCATTCTCGTCTACCAGTTTTAATCCTCGTCCAAGCACTCTAGTATTCACCTCTCTCACCACTCCATCAACTTACAAGTTAAACAACCACGGCGACATCACACATCCCTGTCTCAGCCCCACTCTCACCTGAAACCAATCACTCACTTCCTTTCCTATTCTAACACATGCTTTACTACCTTTGTATAAACTTTTCACTGCTTACAACAACCTTCCACTAACTCCATATAACCTCATCACATTCCACATTGCTTCCCTATCAACTCTATCATACGCTTTCTCCAGATTCATAAACGCGACATACACCTCCTTACCTTTTGCTAAATATTTCTCACATATCTGCCTAACTGTAAAAATCTGATTCATACAACCCCTACCTCTTCTAAAACCACCCTGTACTTCTAAGATTGAATTCCCTGTTTTACCCTTAATCCTATTAATCATTACCATACACTTTTCCAACTACACTCAACAAACTAACACCTCTTGAATTACAACACTCCTGCACCTCTCCCTTACCCTCATATAGTGGTACAATACATGCACAAACCCAATCTACTGGTACCATTGACAACACAAAACACACATTAAACAATCTCACCAACCATTCAAGTACAGTCACACCCCCTTCCTTCAACATCTCAGCTCTCACACCATCCATACCAGATGCTCTTCCTACTCTCGTTTCATCTAGTGCTCTCCTCACTTCCTCTATTGTAATCTCTCTCTCATTCTCATCTCCCATATCCGGCACCTCGACACCTGCAACAGCAATTATATCTGCCTCCCTATTATCCTCAACATTTGTAAACTTTCAAAATATTCCGCCCATCTTTTCCTTGTCTCCTCTCCTTTTAACAACCTTCCATTTCCATCTTTCACTGCCTCTTCAATTCTTGAGCCAACCTTCCTTACTCTCTTCACTTCTTTCCAAAACTTCTTCTTATTCTCTTCATATGACTGACCCAATCCCTGACCCCACCTCAGGTCAGCGGCTCTCTTTGCCTCACGTACCTTGCGCTTTACTTCCACATTTTTCTCTCTATATTTTTTCATACATATATATTTATATATACTGTACATAAAAATATGTATGTATATATATATATATATATATATATATATATATATATATGTATATATATATAATATGTATATATATATAATATATATATATGTATATGTATATGTATATATATATATATATATATATATATATATATATATATATATATAAAAATATGTATGTACACACACACACACACATATATATATATATATATATATATATATATATATATATATATATATATATGTATATATATATATAGATAGATTTATATATTGTAATATAAATATGTATGTTTAAATACATACATATATATATATATATATATATATATATATATGCAGAAGAACCACAGGGAAAATGAAAATACAGAATATACACTTGAGTCCTGACTAGTTTCGTGATACGTCCTCTGAGGAAGTATCACAAAACTAGTCAGGACTCAAGTGTATATTCTGTATTTTCATTTTCCCTGTGGTTCTTCTGCATCTGAGCATCACGTTTTCCTGTGATTTTTACGCATATATATATATATATATATATATATATATATATATATATATATATATATATATATATATATATATATATATATATATATATATATATATATATATATATATATATATATATATATATATATATATATATATATATATATATATATATATATATATATATATATATATATATATATATATATATATATATATATATATATATATATATTATATATATATATATATATATATATATATATATATATATATATATATATATATATATATATAATGTATAGTATATCCCTTTTTCTGTCCGGATGATAAAGAGTATTTTAGAATTATAAGAAAGAAGAACCGTAAATCTGGATAATCTTCCCTTTTAAAAATCGTACTTTCAAATACTTGCTGAAAGGTAATATAGGAGAGGTTTAAAATAATTTACTCACATTAATATAAATAAAAAAATATAAAATTTTTGAAATAAAAGGTCGTCCTTATTTATCACTGAATTGATAATAGTGAAGGAATAACTTAAAAATAAAGGATTTTTTACGACAGAAACTACAATATGGCTTTCATGTTTAGACCTTGCTTTATACATATAATTTTAAAGGACATAGGTTAGAAATGTATTAATAAGAAGCAGAAATAACCATAGAATAAACTTTTTTTAAAAGAAATGTCTTTTTTTTTGGGGGGAAAGGGGGGGGGGGGCATCATATAAGACATATGCTAATGACTCCCATTCGTGAAAGTAACATCTGTTACTTTCACATTACATCTTGATGACTTTACGTCCCCCCCCCCCCTCTCTCCTGCAACTGCCCCTTCCTACCCCCATCCCCCCTACGTTTTGAAAATCATCATCATCATCATCATCATTATTATTATTATTTGCTAGGCTGCAACCCTAGTCGTAAAACTAGGAGGATATAAGCCCAAAGACTCCAAAAGAGAAAATTATTGACGTTAAAAGATTCTGTTTACAAATGTTGATAATATTCTTTTGAACGGCCTTAGTAATTTTATCTCCTTTTTCTATTCATTTTATTTTATTTTTTTTTTTTGAGTCGAAGATAAGAGAAAATAACTTTTAACGTTCGACCGAGACTTTCTTGACAAATTGGAATGCTCGTGTTTCATGCTTCAGGCTCTTCCTCTCTCTCTCTCTCTCTCTCTCTCTCTCTCTCTCTCTCTCTCTCTCTCTCTCTCTCTCTCTCATTGTTTTCACAGATAAACCATCATTTCTAAAATAATTGGCCTAAATTTTGTAGAAAATATAACTAAGAATCTAATTCTAAATCCAAAGAAAAATGTGTATTAAAAAAAATAATTTGAATTTATTATACATTTATTACCCATAGTCTACCCATGTATTTCATCCGTGCTTAGAAAGTGGATTAGTTTAAAGGCAACTCATGAACGGCAGAGTCAAAGGACGATGACAATGCCCTAGCTCGCAGGACAATACCCCCCAGAGAATCGCTATATACCAATATGATCAGCACACAAGCCCTTTTTCCACCCAAGATAGGCCCAGGTAGGGGCAGGGAATGGCTGCTGATGACTCAGCATGTAGATCTATAGCTCCCCCAAACCCTCATCCTTAGCTCACAAGGATAGTGAGGTTGCACCGACCAAAGGAACTAACAGGTTTGAGCGTGACTCGAACCCCAGTCCAACAGATCACCAAGCAGGGATATAAGCTAGTTAAAACTAAAACATCAATGGAAAGAAAAATGATAAGTCATGTGACGGAGGTTCAGTGAAACTTGTGTGTGATGCAGCCGAATATTTGCAGACTAAAAAAATTTAAACTAAAAGCAAATCTCGCAATAAGATACAAAGATGATGTTTGTGACTTGACAGAGCAAAATAAATAATAATAATAATTTTGGAACGTGAAGAGAACGAGACACATGAGTGGATATGTTAGAAATATCAGAAGACGAACAAGAATTTGAAACAAGGAAATAGTTATAAAAGCATATTAGGATGCCAGAACTAATTTCATCACGACTAATTTCACGGTGAAATGAGATAAAGTGATTGCACTTTAAGCTTGCACCAAAAATGAATGTTATATATAATAAAAATATAAAATAAACTTGAATGAGGGCAATGATTTATAAGTATTTTATATCATAGATGATTAATTGGTTTACTCCAAAAATAATATGAACGAAAACATAAAAGGTAACAGGACAACCATGAGTTTTGCACGGGCAGTACCTATCAAAATAATTTCATAATTTATCGATACTCCGAATCTCTATGTAATTTTCATTCATAAAACCCTTTAAATTTGAATTCTATTCCAAAATTAGTTCAAATTATACATTTATCAAAATAATATATATTCACTAGGGATTCAATTATCTCTTTAACTGTATAAGAATTTTTTTCCCCTAAAATCGAGGGGCTTAATTTGCTTGTGCGCAAGTTGCTCGGAATGACAGCAGCAGTACAACAAAGGAGCAGAGGAAATCCAGAGCATTTCAAACATTTATACACAATTTCAAAAAGTTAATTAATTAATAAAACAACTTGGATCAAAGCCTCGACATGTTTTCCTTTTAGATGTTTTCATCTGTGTTGGGCCAAGGATTACGTCGACGAGATTTCAATTTTGATTTTTCGATTTTTCTGTTATTTTTCTTTTTCTTTATTTATTTCTCCTTTTTCATTTCCTATTTGTGTACATGGAAGGTCTTGGTCTCTCTCGTATTATTATTATTATTATTATTATTATTATTATTATTATTATTATTATTATTTGCAAAGCTACAGCCTTAGTTGGAAAAGCAGGATGCTATAAGCCTAGTGGCCCCAACAGGGATAAATAGCCCAGTGAGGAACGGAAACCTAAAAGAGAACTAATAAACAGTAAAAATAAGCTATACCAAGAACTAAAATAAATAAGAAGAAAAGAAATAAGATGGAATAGTGTACCCTCAAGCATGAGAACTCTACCCAAGTCAGTGGAAGACCACGGTACAGGGGCTATGGCACTAACCAAGACTTGAGAACAATGGTTTGATTTTGGAGAGTCTTTCTTTTAAAGGCTGCTGCTTGCCATAGCTAAAGAGTGTCTTCTACACTTACCAAGAAGAGATAGCCACTGAACAACTACAGTCCAGTAGTTAACCCCTTGAGCAAAGAATAATTATTTAGTAATCTCATTGTTGTCAGGTGTATGAGGACAGAGGAAAATGTGGAAAGAGTAGGCCAGACTATTCGGTGTATGTGTAGACAATGACAAAATGAGCCGTAACCAGAGAGAGGTTCAGTGTAGTAGTATCTGACCTGTCAAAGGACCCAATAACTTTCTACTGGTAGTATCTCAACGGGCAGCTGGTTCCTTGGTCACCCGACTACCTGTAAATCGTAATATCTCTTATATCGTAAGATTGGCCTACCCACAAAGACAATCGAATTGAAACCTGTTCCAATGAATTACATTCACCCTTATAAAATATATCCGTTTGTATTAAATGAATAATCTCTCATCTGCCTATAGCCCACCAGACCTTGTGACAAAGGTATCAGTGTGTGTGTAATTTATATATCACGTACTTAACTAATTATATTTATGATATATGTCTGCTAATTACAAAAATCTAACTAATGTGGTAATACCGTGAGGATCTTATAACATTATTTCCCAAGAAATTTTCAAATCTCAAAACCATCAAAGGAAAACAAATGAGGAGAGGCGGGGGGGGGGGGGGGGTGTTACTGTCTACGTCTATTTTGGCAGGTGGCGTCACTAATCACCTCGTTGATTGACATAATTATGATAAAATCCTTCGTACCAAAACTATGCAAGAGAGATAGAAAAGTAAAGCGAAGTATCATTATTGGACGAAATTGAGGGTGTCATTCTGGTTCCTTTGAGTCCTTCTTAATGGATTGGGAATCTTGGGTTTCATGGTTTAGGCTCGTCGACTCTATGCAGAATACGATCGATATTGAGCGGGACTCGAACCCCTGTCCCACAGATCGCGAGGCAGGGACGTAAACTACTTTTGGCTAAAAAGACTATGGTATAGGAGCAGGAATAAGAAATAGTTGGAGAGAGAGAGAGAGAGAGAGAGAGAGAGAGAGAGAGATTTCAACAATAGACCAAAGAAAGCCTGTTGCTGTTTTGCTGGATAACCGGGGGACGTCAGTGACAGGATACTCTCTTTCTATCCTGCCTGTCTCGGAACCCCAAACCGAGAGGTAGTCCTGAATCGGAAGACACCCAAGAGGAAGGATCCTCAACGGAGTCGATTTCTTAGGGCTTAACCCGATCCAGGACTCTCGGAGAACCCGAGTCTCTTTACTTTAGGTTATCCAGGACGATACAGACATCACTGCCATTACTCATCAGAAAATATTTTCCATATCAGCAAGCTTCATTGTTTTATTAATTTATTTGATAAATTTTTATTTGATAAGCGTTAATAATTATGAATTTAGATGCTCTTAATATTGACTATTATTATAGCTACGTAGGAATTTTAAAGGATTTTTTCTATCGAAAAAGTCAGAAGTATTTTGGCCAAGTGCAGAGAGCCTGTGATGTCATCAATCCAAAATGACATTCCTGAAGTACACATACCTAAACATATGATATTTTCATTATTGAAAATTCTTATGAGGAAATCTATTCTGATATTTAAATTAAATACGATTAAGAAAAAGAGAAATAAATTATATTGGGACTAAGATCACAATCTTCACTAATCTGTTTACGTGACTTCGCCCAAACAAACTCTTTCTTAGTCCCTTTGGACTAATTGTAACACAACAAATATTGATTATGGATACAAATGTTGGTTTTTGTATAGAGTTTCTTGGAAACAAAACTTAATTAAGATTGTATTTTATAAAAGAGAAGTCTTTTAATACTAATATCACTTGTAAACATCGGTGGCATTTTCCATTCAACAACTTCACCTGAATACATAGTACGATTCTCGTAAACCAAAAACAGCTCTTATTTCTCTAATTTCTAAGTGATAGTGAGGAGTTTGGAAAGCAAAATTGAAGAAAGGAATGGAGAAATTGTGTAAAGCTAAAAAGAATAAAGAAAAAAATGATCGTAAACAAAATAATTCATTGTGGGGTAAAAGGCTTAAGCCTTAAGAGGATTGCATCCGACTTAAAATCCCTTTCTGTCTTTCCAGTGTAATGGTCTGTTTTTCCCCCCGTCCGAAATTCTCCCAGGGTAAAACATGGCCCAGGATATATATTCCCCCGGGGGAACTTTGTCCCAGGATAATATTTCCCCCTCTGGACCAAGATTCCCCCTTTGCTTGGTGGAGGTAACCATTATTTCGGACGGGGAAAAAAAGACTATTACAACTTGTCATAAAAGTAAGTCAATTTCTTTAGTATTAATGTTTCCAGAGTGCGCAGTTCAACATTACCCCTTACCAGTACAAGTTTGTGACCTAGGAAGGGGGTCCGGGGGCTTGCCCCCGGCTAGGGGTTGTGACCTGGGAAGGGGGTCCGGGGGCTTGCCCCCAGCTAGGCGTTATGACCTGGGAAGGGGGTCAGGCGGCTTGCGCGCCCGGCTAGGTGTTGTGACCTGGGAAGGGGGTCCGGGGGCTTGCCCCCGGATAGGGGTTATGACTTGGAAAGGGGGTCCGGGGTCTTGCCCCCGGTATAGGGGTTGTGACCTGGAAAGGGGGTCCGGGGGCTTGCCCCCGCCTAGGTGTTGTGACCTGGGAAGGGGGGGTCCGAGGGCTTGCCCCCGTCTAGGGGTTGTGACCTGAGAAGGGGGTCCGGGGACTTGGCCCCGTCTAGGGGTTGTGACCTGGGAAGGAGGTCCGGGGGCTTTCCCCCGGATAGGGGTTATGACTTGGAAAGGGGGTCCGGGGGCTTGCCCCCGGATAGGGGTTGTGACCTTCCGGGGCCTTGCCCCCGCCTAGGTGTTGTGACCTGGGAAGGGGGGTCCGAGGGCTTGCCCCCGTCTAGGGGTTGTGACCTGGGAAGGGGGTCCGGGGGCTTGCCCCCGGCTAGGGGTTGTGTCCTGGGAAGGGGGGTCCGGGGGCTTGCCCCCGGCTAGGGGTTGTGACTTGGGAAAGGGGTTCGGGGGCTTGCCCACGGCTAGGTGTTGCGACCTGGGAAGGGGGGTCCGGGGGCTTGGCCCCCGGCTAGGGGTTGTGACCCTGGGAAGGGGGTCCGGGGGCTTGCCCCGTTAGGTGTTGTGACCTGGGAAGGGGGTCTGGGGGCTTTCCCCTAGCTAGGGGTTGTGACCTGGGAATGGGGTCCGCGGTTAGGTGTTGTGGCCTGAGAAGGGGGTCCGAGGGCTTGCCCCGGCTAGGTGTTGTGACTTGGGAAGGGGGTCTGGGGGCTTTCCTCCCGCCTGGGGTTGTGACCTGGGAAGGGGGGTCCACGGCTAGGTGTTGTGGCCTGGGAAGGGGGTCCGGGGCTTGCCCCCGGCTAGGTGTTGTGACCTGGGAAGGGGGTACGGGGGCTTACCCCTGGCTAGGTTTTGTGACCTGAGAAGGGGATCCGGGGGCTTGCCCCCGGCTAGGAATTGTGACCTGGGAAGGGGGTCCGCTGCTAGGTGTTATGACCTGGGAAGGGGGTCCAGGGGCTTGTCCCCGGCTAGATGTTGTGACCAGGGAAGGGGATCCGGGGTCTTGCTCCCAGCTAGGGGGTGTGACCTGGAAAAGGGTCCTTATTCTTCCTCCCTCGTATTAGCAGTACTTTCCAACAGTTTGTTGTTAAGTAACTGCTTTTTAAGCAAATCTAAATGAGGGCCGAAAGAATAGCCATAAAAAAACTAAAATGTTATAATGATAACGAAGTAGAGGAGCAGGAAAAAAGAAAGAATTGGAGAGAGAGAGAGAGAGAGAGAGAGAGAGAGAGAGAGAGAGAGAGAGAGAGAGAGAGAGAGAGAGAGAGAGGAGAATTCAACACCAGACCAAAGAAAGCCTGTTGCTGTTTTGCTGACTAGCCGGGGGCTGTCAGGGACACAGGATACTCTCTATCCTGCCTGTCAGAGAGAGAGAGAGAGAAAGAGAGAGAGAGAGAGAGAGAGAGAGAGAGAGAGAGAGAGAGAGAGAGAGGAGAATTCAACAACAGACCAAAGAAAGCCTGTTGCTGTTTTGCTGGATAACCGGGGGGACGTCAGGGACACAGGATACTCTCTTACTATCCTGCGGCCTTCCCAAGACGCATCACTATCAAACCCATGTTTGGGTCTTGTATCACTATTTTTATGTCTGTTTTTCACTTTCTAGAGATTCTAGACGACTTCTAATGTCATTTTCTCCTTCTTCCACTACTTTTAGTGAGGTGTGAATGGATTTTAATAACTCATTCATCAGGAGAAGCCTGACTGCATAACGAACTGACTGACATAATAGATGCGCAGCGGGATGCACTGCGCATCTACAACAAACCAAATATGTTTTTCTTTTGCCTTAACTTAACACACACACACACACACACACACACACACACACATATATATATATATATATATATATATATATATATATATATATATATATATATATATATATATATATATATATATATATGTGTGTGTGTGTGTATATATTTATATATATGTATATATGTATATATATATGTATATGTATATCTATATGTATATATATATATATATATATATATATATATATATATATATATATATATATATATATATATATATATATATACATATATATATATATACATACATAATACATACATATACCAAGGCACTTCCCCTAATTTTGGGGGGTAGCTGACATCGACAAATGAAACAAAACAAAAAGGGGACATCTACTCTCTACGTTCCTCCCAGCCTGACAAGGGACTCAACCGAGTTCAGCTGGTACTGCTAGGGTGCCACAGCCCAACCTCCCCCGTTATCCACCACAGATGAAGCTTCATAATGCTGAATCTCCTACTGCTGCTACCTCCACCGTCATCTAAGGCACCGGAGGAAGCAGCAGGGCCTACCGGAACTGTGTCACAATCGCTCGCCATTCATTCCTATTTCTAGCACGCTCTCTTGCCTCTCTCACATCTATCCTCCTATCACCCAGAGCTTTCTTCACTCCATCCATCCACCCAAACCTTGGCCTTCCTCTTGTACTTCTCCCATCAACTCTTGCATTTTCCATTCTCTCAACATGGCCAAACCACCTCAACAGATTCATATCCACTCTAGGTGCTAACTCATTTCTTACAAACGTTCTCACCCTCACCACTTCGTTCCTAACCCTATCTACTCGAGATACACCAGCCATAATCCTTAGACATTTCATCTCAAACACATTCAATTTCTGTCTCTCCATCACTTTCGTTCTCCACAACTCCGATCCATACATCACAGTTGGTACAATCACTTTTTCATATAGAACTCTCTTTACATTCATGCCCAACCCTCTATTTTTTACTACTCCCTTAACTACCCCCAATACTTTGCAACCTTCATTCACTCTCTGACGTACATCTGCTTCCACTCCACCAATTGCTGCAACAACAGGCCCCAAGTACTTAAACTGATCCACCTCCTCAAGTAACTCTCCATTCAACATGACATTCTACCTTGCACCACCTTCCATTCTCGTACATCTCATAACCTTACTCTTACCCACACTAACTCTCAACTTCCTTCTCTCACACACCCTTCCAAATTCTGTCACTAGTCGGTCAAGCTTCTCTTCTGTGTCTGCAACCAGTACACTATCATCCTCAAACAACAACCTCCCATTCATGGTCATTCTCGTCTACCAGTTTTAATCCTCGTCCAAGCACTCTAGTATTCACCTCTCTCACCACTCCATCAACATACAAGTTAAACAACCACGGCGACATCACACATCCCTGTCTCAGCCCCACTCTCACCGGAAACCAATCACTCACTTCCTTTCCTATTCTAATACATGCTTTACTACCTTTGTAGAAACTTTTCACTGCTTGCAACAACCTTCCACTAACTCCATATAACCTCTTCACATTCCACATTGCTTCCCTATCAACTCTATCATACACTTTCTCCAGATCCATAAACGTGACATACACCTCCTTACCTTTTGCTAAATATTTCTCGCATATCTGCCTAACTGTAAAAATCTGATTCATACAACCCCTACCTCTTCTAAAACCACCCTGTACTTCTAAGATTGCATTCTCTGTTTTATCCTTAATCCTATTAATCATTACCATACACTTTTCCAACTACACTCAACAAACTAACACCCCTTGAATTACAACACTCCTGCACCTCTCCCTTACCCAATCTACTGGTACCATTGACAACACAAAACACACATTGAACAATCTCACCAACCATTCAAGTACAGTCACACCCCCTTCCTTCAACATCTCAGCTCTCACACCATCCATACCAGATGCTTTTCTCCTACTTCTCGTTTCATCTAGTGCTCTCCTCACTTCCTCTAATGTAATCTCTCTCTCATTCTCATCTCCCATCACCCGGCACCTCGACACCTGCAACAGCAGTTATATCTGCCTCCCTATTATCCTCAACATTTGTAAACTTTCAAAATATTCCGCCCATCTTTTCCTTGCACTCCTCTCCTTTTAACAACCTTCTATTTCCATCTTTCACTGTCTCTTCAATTCTTGAGCCAGCCTTCCTTACTCTCTTCACTTCTTTCCAAAACTACTTTTTATTCTTTTCATATGACTGACCCAATCCCTGACCCCACCTCAGGTCAGCGGCCCTCTTTGCCTCACGTACCCTTGCGCTTTACTTCCTTATTTTTCTCTCTATATAT
>NC_090736.1:138465518-138500518 GCF_036898095.1 Palaemon carinicauda | reverse complement strand
TAAACTGCTGCATTTGTTGTTGATGATGATGTTGTACTATTTCATGCACTTATATAAAGAGCAGGGACTCTAATAACCGGGCTATCAAGAGGTTCGAAACTCTGGCCAGCCAGAAGCTGTTATTCTAAACGAATTTCCAGAGGATATACATTATAAAGGTAGAATTCGATATTAAATATTGTGGTCGATATTTACGTTGATTAAAATCACGAGTGTTAGTGATATATATATATATATATATATATATTATATATATATATATATATATATATATATATATATATATATATATATACATACATATATATATACATATATATGCACACACATTTGCTAGTGTAGGGGAGGGTAATAATAACAAGTTTTCTTTATCTTTTTATAGTCAATAATTCAGAATATGTCAATAATGTGAAAGGAATTTATTTTCCAAATAAATGGTAAAATTTGGCCCAAAAACTACCAAAATAGAATACTATGTTCTCAATATTAAGATCTTTTCAGAAAAGATAATTGATAATAAAAAAAAATCAATTCAGATAAAAATGATATCAAAATAATTCTGAATAAAAGAAAGAATGGAAATGTGAGTACTTTCTATGGTTAACTAAATTATGTCACTTACAGGATAGATCGTCTCTCTATACATCAACAACTCTTAAAGGTTGGATAGGAAGGGAAAATAAACAATAAACAAAAATCATACAGGTAAGTGCACAATTGATAAATCTAAATTGCTTCTACTTATGTCTCTCTCTCTCTCTCTCTCTCTCTCTCTTCTCTCTCTCTCTCTCTCTCTCTCTCTCTCTCTCTCTCTCACTCTCTCTCTCTCTTCATTTTCCCTTTGCCTACACATACACCGAGCAGTCTGGCATATTCTTTGCAGATTCTCCTATGTCCTCATACACGTGACAACACTGAGATTACCAAATAATTCTTCTTCACCCAAGGGGTTAACTACACCACTGTAATTGTTCAGTGGCTACTTTCTTCTTGGTAAGGGTAGAGGACACTCTAGCTATGGTGAGCAACTCTTCTAGGAGAAGGACACTCCAAAATCAAACCATTGTTATCTAGTCTTGGGTAGTGCCATAGCTTCTGTTCCATGGTCTTTCACTGTCTTTGGTTAGAGTTCTCTTGCTTGAGGGTACAGTCGGCCACAATATTCTATCGAATTTCCCTTCTTGTTTTTAAAGTTTTTATAGTTTATGTAGGAAATATTTATTTTGATGTTACTGTTCTTAAAATATTTGATTTTTCCTTTTTCCTTTCCTCGCTGGGCTATTTTCTCTGTTGGGGCCCCTGGGCTTATAGCAACTTGCTTTTCCAACTAGGGTTGCAGCTTAGCAAGTAATAATGATAATAATGATAATAATAATAATAATAATAATAATAATAATAACTAGACTGCAACTGGCTAAAGCCAGTGGCGGAAGATTCCCCAGCAAAATAGGTGTGGAAATGCTTCAGTCAATCAGTAAAAGATATTGTGTAATGGCTTATTAGCCTAATGACAAAAATGACAAATATAGAGAAATTGACCTTTGAACTTGAAGACAATGGGCACTTACAAGGTCATGTGAAGGTCACGGGTTAAATATGACCCCATGTTCTGAAAGAGAATGTGCGAATGGGGGGGGGGGGGGGGTCAACAAAACATCACTTTTAGCCCACGTCAAATTTTTTCCATGAAATAGCCAAATGACCTTGAAAATGAGGGTCAAGGTCAAATTTTACATTTGATTTGGAGGTTTTATGCATATGTTTGGGGTAGTTTATTATAGCATGCTATGACCAAAACCAGTATTTCATGGAGATATTGCCAAAGTCACAATTTCTACTCTACAATGTCAAAAATAGTTAAAAATCTATATTATAAAGAGTAATTAAGCAGTCGCTATAAAAGTTAATCTAACCTTAGATAAATATATAGGGCATCATATGCCACTAAGATCAGGGCTCTGGGCCTTCGGTGTTTGAGATCTCGGAAACAAACCTGTTTTGAGCCAGTTTGGCCATTAGCGACCTTGACCTTGACCTACTTATATTAAAGTAGGGTGCTATCTGGGGATTTACCTCTGAATCATTGTCCGTCCATAAGGCCTTAGCCATACGGCTTATACTTTAGGCCTATTGTCAATTTAAAATTTTACAAATTTTGCCTTTAAAAGCCCCAGTGACCTTGAAAAGTAGGTCAAGGTCACTTAAACTGGGTCTATGGCATATTCTTACCATAGGCTACCTATGATAATTATTTCAGATTTCTTGCGGAAAAAAAAAAAAAAAACGCGCGGAAAGAATAATAATAATACTACCAAAAACAGTAGTATTGCCCTATGGGGAATCCTAATAATAATAATAATAATAATAATGATAATATATATATATATATATATATATAATATATATATATATATATATATATATATATATATATATATATATATATATATATATATGCCTCATGTACCCCTTGGAAGGTTAACATTGAACAATTTGAGATTCCCGTCTTTTCTGTTTTGAAGGAACTTTGGTCTCTCTCTCTCTCTCTCTCTCTCTCTCTCCTCTCTCTCTCTCTCTCTCCTCCTCTCTCTCTCTCTCTCTCTGTCTGTCTTATGTAGCCCTTGGAAGGTTTAAGTTTTACAATTTAAGGTTCCCGTCTTTTTCTATTTTCAAGAAAGATCTCTCTCTCTCTCTCTCTCTCTCTCTCCTCTCTCTCTCTCTCTCTCTCTCTCTGAGTTGGGTGGTGTCACTATTGTCTCTGATAGTATGTCGGCTTTACAGTCTATTGTGTCAGAGTCTTCCGGAAGTAATAAGTTAGTAAATAGAATTCGAATACTTTTATGTAAATTGGAAAAGAAAAATAGAATTGTCCATCTTATTTGGACCCCATCTCATTGTAACTTGACGGGGAATGATCAGGCAGATTTATTGGCAAAGCAAGGCTGTTGTAAAGAAAATGTTGACTACAATTTCCCACTGTCATATGAGAGTTTGAAAAATACAATAGAAAAACAACAACGACATCGAGATATAGAACATGTGAACGGAGCATACCTGGAAAGTGCCTCGTTCCGCAATTAGATGAATATCACTAAGGGGTCAGAGCCAAATTATATAAAGAGTGGTTTACATACTGGAAAACACCAAGCAAGCTATAGCAGATTGCGTTTAGGATATAAGTATTTGTGGGAGGTGACAAATGATAGAAATTCCAACATAAGAAACTGTCGTTTGTGTAAGTTATCTGATGGACACAGGTTACATCATTATATTAAAGAATGCGATGAAATTTAACGTTTTAGAAGGGAAATTAAAACTTTGTCATTCCATGTTGTTCTCGGTCATTTCTTGGATCCTAGGGTGCTTTTGGAAGTTAAGAAATGTTACCCAAATTTTGCAAATGCTTCCAACCTTGCCATATTAGTATTTAGTATTTAGTATATATAGTATATATAGTATATATAGTATATATAGTATATATATATTATGTATATATATATTATATATATATATTATATATATATTATATATATTATATATATTATATATATAATATATATATATTATATATATATTATATATATTATATATATTTATATATATTATATATATTTATATATATTATATATATTTATATATTTTTTTTATTATTATAATAAAGGGAATAATATTTGTTAAGGCAAACTTTCCGATGCAAGCCTGCTAGGGGGTGCGCCCTTTGTGTTCTACGTATGTATGATATTGAACACAATAAACTTATTAAATCTAAAAATATCTCCGTTATGAATGCATCTAAGATCTCATATCCCCATCAGGACATGTTTGACCAGCAAATAAAGGGAGAACAATTTCGCAAATATTTGCATTGTGTTTTCTGCAAAGGATAACATTGGCTGAATGAGGAAAAAAGCAACAATGATCGGAAGAAATATTCTAACCATTGAATTACAATAAATACGACTTTTTTGGGGAAAATTTGTTTTTTCTACTAATTACTATTTCAGAAAATGATACTTTTTTATTTTAGGAAGAAGGAATGATTTTAATTGCGTTCGAATCCAAGCTAAGAAGATGAAAAACAAAGTATTTTTTTTTTTAAATCATTGTTTACTACTAACAATATTTTCTTAATTATTATTATTTTTACTTGCTAAGCTACACCCCTAGTTGGAAAAGCAGAATGCTATAAGGTCAAGGGCTCCCTCAGGGAAAATAGCCCAGTGAGGAAATCAAATTAGGAAACAAAATATTGTATTTTAATTGTTAATTAATTTCTCAAGCGCAGTAACTGCATTAAGATAAATATTTTATACATAAACTATAAAAACTATAAAGAACAGAATATTTTTAGGGGGTTGAAGCACAATTGATGATTCTAAGTGTTCTCCAATCGAAGCTTAGCAGATTAAGAAACGAAAGAAAAATATGGAAATATTGGCGGAAGTTAACTCAAAATCCTTGACTGTTTTTTTTTTTTTTATTGCTCTCTAATCAAATCTCATAAGTTGAAAAAATGTAGGAAAAATATAGATATAGTGATGGGAAATACCCCAAAATCCCCTTAATGTTTCCCACGTTTCTGATTTGTTCAGTTGTTTGAAAATACAGGAACGTTTATAATTAAATGGAGTCTCATTCTTTTCTCTCGGGGGATATGATATAATACATTATAAATGGCGTTTTGCATGGGACATTGTCTTACATCACCATTATAGAGTGATTCAAACATGATATAGTATAACAAGCTCGCGCATGCGCGCGCACACACACACACAAACATATGTATGTATATATATATATATATATATATATATATATATATATATATAATATATATATATATATATATATATATATATATATATAATATATAGGTAGTAGGTTGGCCAGGGCACTAGCCACCCGTTGAGATACTACCACTAGAGAGTTATGGGGTCGTTCGACTGGCCAGACAGTACTACATTGGATCTTTATCTCTGTTTACGGTTCACTTTGACTTTGCCTACACATACAGCGAATAGTCTGGCATATTCTTTACAGATTCTCCTCTGTCCTCATACACCTAACAACACTGAAATTACCAAACATTTTTTCTTCAGCTAAGGGGTTAACTACTGCACAGTAATTGTTCAGTGACTACTTTCCTCTTGGTAAGGGTAGAAGAGACTCGTTAGCTATGGTAAGCAGCTCTTCCAGGAGAAGGAAACTAAAATCAAACTAGTGTTCTCTAGTCTTGGGTAGTACCATAACTTCTGTACCATGGTCTTCCACTGTCTTGGGTTAGAGTTCTCTTACTAGATGGTACACTCGGGTACACTATTATATCTAATTTCTCTTCCTGTTGTTTTGTTAAAGTCTTTATAGTTTATATTTGAAATATTTATTTTAATGCTACGTAAAATATTTTATTTTTCCTTGTCTCCTTTCCACACTGGGCTATTTTCCCTGTTGGGGGCCCCTGGGCTTATAGCATCCTGCTTTTCCAACTAGGTTTGTAGCCTAGCAATTGATAATAATAATAATAATAATAATAATAATAATAATAATAATAATAATAATATATGTATACACACATTTATATATATATTATATATATATATATATATATATATATATATATATATATATATATATATATATATATATATATATATATATATATATATATATATTATATATATAATACACGTGTGTGTGTTAGAAAACCGATTTCAGTCAATACATTCCCGATATACAGAAAAGATACAGATGTATACTGCCATAAATACCACAACCCCAACCCAATATGATATATACTGCCATAAATGTCCCAACCCTAATCCAATAGAATATATACTGCCATAAATGCCTCAAGCTTACTCCAATATGATATATACTGCTATAAATACCACAACCCTAATCCAATAGAATATATACTGCCATGAATGCCACAGCCCTAATCCAACAAAATATATACAGACATAAATGACACAAGCCTACTCCAATATGATATATACTGCCATAAATGCCACAACCCTAATCCACTAGAATATATACAGACATGACACAAGCCTACTCCAATAGAATATATACTGCCATAAATACCACAAGCCTACTCCAATATGATATACATTGCCATAAATACCACAACCCTAATCCAATAGAATATATACTGCCATGAATTCCACAGCCCTAATCCAATAGAATACATACAGACATAAATGACACAAGCCTACTCCAATATGATATATACTGCCATAAATACCACAACCCTAATCCAATAAAATATATACAGACATAAATGACACAAGCCTACTCCAATATATATACTGCCATAAATGCCACAACCCTAATCCACTAGAATATATACAGACATAAATGACACAAGCCTACTCCAATAGAATATATACTGCCATAAATGCCACAAGCCTACTCCAATATGATATACACTGCCATAAATACCACAACCCTAATCCAATAAAATATATACAGACATAAATGACACAAGCCTACTCCAATATGATATATACTGCCATAAATGCCACAACCCTAATCCAATAAAATATATACAGACATAAATGACACAAGCCTACTCCAATATGATATATACTGCCATAAATGCCACAACCCTAATCCACTAGAATATATACAGACATAAATGACACAAGCCTACTCCAATAGAATATATACTGCCATAAATGCCACAAGCCTACTCCGATATGATATACACTGCCATAAATACCACAACCCTAATCCAATAGAATATATACTGCCATGAATGCCACAGCCCTAATCCAATAGAATATATACAGACATAAATGACACAAGCCTACTCCAATATGATATATACTGCCATAAATGCCACAACCCTAATCCAATATGATATATACTGCCATAAATGCCACAACCCTAATCCAATACAATATATACTGCCATAAATGCTACAACCTTAATCAAATAGAATATATACTGCCATAAATGCTACAACCCTAATCCAATATGATATTTACTGCTATAAATACCACAAGCCTACTCCAATATGATATATAGGCTACTGCCATAAATACCACAACCCTAATCCAATAGAATATATACTGCCATGAATGCCACAGCCCTAATCCAATAAAATATATACAGACATAAATGACACAAGCCTACTCCAATATGATATATACTGCCATAAATGCCACAACCCTAATCCAATATGATATATACTGCCATAAATGCCACAACCCTAATCCAATAGAATATATACTGCTATAAATGCTACAACCTTAATCAAATAGAATATATACTGCTATAAATGCCACAACCCCAATCCAATAGAATATATACTCCCATAAATGCCCCAACTCTAATCCAAAAGAATATATACTGCCATAAATGCCACAACCCTAATCCAATGTGATTTATACTACCATAAATACCACAACCCTAATCCAATAGAATATATACACATAAATACCACAAGCCTACTCCAATATGATATATACTGCCATAATTGCCACAACTCTAATCCAATAGGATATATACTGCCATAAATACCACAACCCTAATCCAATAGAATATATACTGCCATAAATGCCACCACCTTAATCCAATAGAATATATACTGCCATAAATGCCACAACCTTAATCCAATAGAATATATACTGCCATAAACACCACAACCCTAATCCAATATGATATATACTACCAAAAATGCCACAACCCTATATACTTCCATAAATGCCACAACTTTAATCCAATAAGATATATAATGCCATAAATACCACATCCTAATCCAATAAGATAAATTCTGCCATAAATGCCCTAATCCCAATCCAATATGATGTATACTGCCATAAATAACACAACCCTAATCCAATAGAATATATACCGCCATAAATACCATAACCCTAATCCAGTAGAATATATACTGCCATAAATGCCACAACCCTAATCCAATAGAATATATACTGCCATAAATGCCACAACCCTAATCCAATAGAATATATACTGCCATAAATGCCACAACCCTAATCCAATAGAATATATACTGCCATAAATACCACTACCCTAATCTAATATGATATATACTACCATAAATGCCACAACCCTAATCCAATAGAATATATACTGCTATAAATGCCCCAACCCTAATGCAATAGAAATATACTGCCATAAATGCCACAACTTTAATCCAATAAGATATATACTGCCATAAATGCCAGAACCTAATCCAATGGGATAAATTCTGCCATAAATGCCATAATCCTAATCTAATATGATATATACTGCCATAAATGACAACCCTAATCCAAGAGGATACATTCTGCCATAAAGGCCATAATCTTAATCCAATATGATATATACTGCCATAAATACCACTACCCTAATCCAATATGATATATACTACCATAAATGCCTCAACCCTAATCCAATAGGATAAATTCTGCCATAAATGCCACAACTTTAATCCAATAAGATACATACTGCCATAAATGCCACAACCCTAATCGATATTATTCATTCTGCCATAAATGCCAGAATCCTAAATCAAAATGAAACATTTATCCATAAATGTCGTATTCTGCCATGACCTTCACAAACCTAATCCAAAATTATGTATTTTTCCATGAATGCCGCATTCTGCAATGAATTCCACAAGCCTAATTCAAAATGATGTATTTTCCATGAATGCTGTATTCTGCAATGAATTCCATAACCCTAATAAAAAAATAATGCATTCTGCCACAGAAGTCTGTTATCACCTCGAGCCAAATGATCAATCAGTAACAACCTACAGCTATCTTTAGTTGCAAATACCCCTTTTATTATTATTATTATTATTATTATTATTATTATTATTATTATTATTATTATTACTTGCTAAGCTACAACCCTAGTTGGAAAAGCAGAATTCTATAAGCCCAGAGGCTCCAACAGGGAAAATAGCCCAGTGAGTAAATGAAACAAGGAAAAATGAAATATCTTAAGAAGAGTAACAACATTAAAATAAATATCTCCTATATAAACTATGAAAACTAACAAAACAAGAGGAAGAGAATTAAGATAGAATAGTGTGCCCGAGTGTACCCTTAAGCAAGAGAACCCTAACCCAAGGCAGTGGAAGACCATGGTACAGAGGCTATGGCACTACCCAAGAATGGAGAACAGTGGTTTGATTTTGCAATGTCCTTCTAGAAGAGCTGCTTACTATAGCAAAGAGTCTCTTCTACCCTTACCAAGAGGAAAGTGGCCACTGGACAATTACATTGCAGTAGTTAACCCCCTGGGTGAAGAAGAATTGTTTGGTAATTTCAGTGTTGTTAGGTGTATGAGGACAGAGGAGAATATGTAGAGAATAGGCCAGACTACTCGGTGTACGTGTAGGCAAAGGTTAAAAGAACCGTAACTAGAGAGAAGGATCCAATGTATAATGTCTGGCCAGTCAAAGGACTCCATAACTCTGTAGGTGTTGGATAATGCCTCTACACGTTCATGTTGCAGGTTTCGGCCATGTGTTAGAGCTCATCGTAGCTGGAACATGGCTACGTAATACATGGAATTAAGGTTCATTGAGCTCATCATAGCTGGAACCAAGCTGGAACAGGAACATGGTAGTGTAATGCATCTGGAATCACGGTGTATGGTTTACCGGAAAGGAACACAAGGTGCTACTTATTTGTGACGTTTATTCATGAGCGGAAGGTGAGTGTTGACTGCGTTTATCCAGTTACATTGCTCGTCAGATGATGTTCAGTGTGAATGCATGTTGCAGGTTTAATTAGCTCTATTTTTTGCAGCGTTTGTAAGTGTGCACAACCAACGCTAAATTATTGAAGGGAAGAGCTATTATTATTATTATTATTATTATTATTATTATTATTATTATTATTATTATTATTATTATTATTATTATTATTATTATTATTATTATTATTTTTTTTTTTTTCTTTTCTTTTGCACAATATTTATGAAGAAGGCATTTCTACAAATATGAAATATGTCTAACATAGAATGTTGTATACACACTTAAAAAACCGGCAATTTTAAACCGAAATTCTACGTAAAGATAAACTGTTCTTAACCGTATTTCACTAAAATAGAGGAGACCGTAATTTTACCCTACTTTGTTAAGATCTTTTACAGGGTGGTGACCGTAATATCACTCCTGTACGTCAATATTCCGGTATAAAATGGTAAATGTCAGGCAATATTTATGCAAGGATTTTTACCATTTTATGGCCAATTTTTGAAAGTAATTCAATGGAAAAAACTCTTTAAAGGCTTTAAAAGCCTCTCATGAGTGGCAGGGGCAAGGGACAGTGACATTGCCCTATCGAGCAGGACAATGGCTTGAAGTCTGACTATATGTATAGATGATCAGTGCCCAAGCACCCTCTCCACCCAAGCTAGGACCAAGGAGGGTCAGTCAATGGCTTCTGATGACTCAACAGATAGACCTATAGGCTCCCCCCCCCCATCATTAACTCACAAGTATGATGAGGGTACAGCAACCAAAGAAACTAAGGAGTTTGAGTGGGACTCGAACCCCAATCTAGCGTTCACCAATCAGGGACGTTACCACATCGGCCAAGTTCACTATGCAATTAAGTGGTTCCCTCTGCACCAAACCAGGGTCCTTTGATACACCTTTAAGTCTTCTTTAAAGATGAGTGACTTTTCTGGTAACTGTTATTAAATGAAATGAATAAATAATTTTTTCCATTGTTACATGATCATCTTTCAATTTTTTTTTCACATTACGAATGTACTCTGTTAAAAATTCTGTTAAAAATTTGCCGTAAAATATCGTTAAAAATCTTTGAATAAATGCTACCAGGCATTTACCGTTTAGAAACGGATATATTGACGTAAAGGAGTGATATTACAGTCACCTACCCGTGAAAGATAATAACAAAGTAGGGTAAAATTTACGGTCGCGTTTATTTTACTGAAATACGGCTGAGAACAGTAGATTTTCACGGAGAATTTCCGATTGAAATTTCGTTTGTTTTTAACAGTGTAGTTTTCCTACAGTTTTTTTTTTTTTTTTTTTTTTTTTAAAGATAATCACAAATTAGGGTAATAATCTAGGTTCCCTATGTTTTACTGAAGTACGGCTCAGAACTATCTTTTTACGGAGAATTTCAGATTAATATTAGTTTTTTTTTACCGTGTAGTTTTCCTGCACTTTTTTTTTTATGTTTATTGCAATGTATGTAATACGAAGCAAAGTATGTATCAGTGAGAATGGATTAATGATAGTCTGCTAATTTCCTTTTCCAAACACTCATTGTTTTGGTTATATTATGAGAGAGAGAGAG
Organism: Palaemon carinicauda; assembly: GCF_036898095.1. NCBI lineage: Eukaryota > Metazoa > Arthropoda > Malacostraca > Decapoda > Palaemonidae > Palaemon > Palaemon carinicauda. Next base: position 138,489,227 of record NC_090736.1, on the reverse strand, counting down.
AGAGAGAGAGAGAGAGAGAGAGAGAGAGAGAGAGAGATACTGTGTGTGTGTGTGTGTGTGTGTGTGTGTGTGTGTTTGTTTTCGCGTCCAGATTACGTGCTGTTGTTTGGATGCAGTATCAAAAAATACTTATAATCTCTTGCTTGAGAGTAATCTCGGGCACACTATTTTATCTTATTTTTCTTCCTGTAGCTTTTTTCTTCAAGTTTTTGTAGTTTATCTATGAAATATATATCTTATTGTTGTTACTATTCTTAATATGTTTAATTTAATTGTTAATTACTTCTCTTGTATATAATTTTTTCCCCTTATTTCCTTTCCTCACCGGGCTATTTTTCCCAGTTGGAGCCCTTGGACTCATGGTATCCTGCTTTTCCAACTAGGGTTGTAGCTTAACTAATAATAATAATAATAATAATAATAATAATAATAATAAAAATAATAATAAAGTATTTATAAACCGGAAATATAAATTAAAAATAAATAAAACCAAAGCAATTAATGACTTTGTGAAACTAAAAGACAAAATATAGTCTATAAATTAACCTGTTTTGGAAGAGGACCTTTTGGCATTCTTACTACGAATGGAAAAATGAAAACGTAAAAAATACGAGAGAAAATTTTCTACAAATGATATCCATTTTGTCTGTTGCTAGAAAATGCTTAGCCCAAATTTTGAGAGTAAAATTGCCATTACCAAAGCTCGTGGATAATTTACTTAGTTAAAAGTTCAACATACCGCCTACATCCAATGCACAATTTTCTAGTAATTGCGAAATTCCCGTTGAGAGGCGTCGGTACGAACGCGCTGCATTATACACAGGGACTTGTGCGTGGGAAGTATTCTATTTAATCGACCTAAATTGTCGTTTAAGAGTCGATTCTGCCCAGGAAAACTTGTTTATACGTTTAAATAGAATCGAGAGATAATTTCGAAGTAATTAAGAACAAATAATCACAAAACAAGATATATGATTAAAGGATCTTTTAGATATTTTAATTTGATTGTTGATTTATTTTTCGAGATTTCACATTTTCTGCAAAAAAATTGGTGATACATTTTTACTTGCATTTTGCACAAAAAAAGTTTGGAATAGCACAATTATTTGAGAGATTTAAAGGTTCTATTTGAAATGTTATTATGAACTTCTAACCAATCTGTGAAAGGTTATGTCATTTCCAAAAAGTTGACGTTGAAGTCAGTCAAGCATGTTGCATAATTACTGGTGCCTTAAGATCAACACTCTTCTAGTATCCTAAAGATTGGCAGGCAATGAACCACCGAACATCCGCCGAACAGCCCGTTTAAAGACCCAAAAATATATACAAGAGAAAGATGAAAGGCACTTCTAAGATCACTGGGTGTTTAGGCTTAGATTGAAATCCCGCAAGAGCTTCATAACCACCACTAGCCTCGACCCTACGGAAACCTACCGACTAGAACCGTGGCCACCGTGAAGAGCTAGAAAGCTGGAGAAAAGCAGATCACTGCCCGCCTAGTGAGGACATATTGAGCCCATGCGAGTCTCTTCCCCATATATTGGATCCCTCTCTCTGGTTACGGATCACTTTTCCTTTGCCTACGCATACACCGAATAGTCTTGCCTATTCTTTCCACACTCCCCCCTGTCCTCATACACCTGCCAACACCGAGATTACCAAACAATTCTTCTTCGCTCAAGAGGTTAAATACTGCAATGCAATGGTTCAGTTAGTATTCTCCTCTTGGTAAGGGTCAAAAGAGTCTTTAGCTGTGGCAAGCGGCTTTTCTAGCAGAGGGTCACTCCAAAATCAAACCATTGTTCTCTTGTCTTAGGTGGTGCCATAGCCTCTGTATCAAGGTCTTCCACTGTCTTGGGGGAGAGTTCTCTTGCCTGTGGGTATCTCGAGCACACTATTCTATTTTATTTCTCCTCTTGTTATTTTGAAGTTTTATTAGTTATATATGATAGATTTATTTTAATGTTATTCTTATACTTTTCTTGTATATTTCCTCATTCCTTTCCTCACTGAGCTATTACCCCTGATTGAGCCCTTGGGCTTATAGCATCCTGGTTTTTCAACAAGCGCTGTAGCTTAGCAAGTAATGATAATGATGATGATGATAAACCTCTGTAGAAAATACTGGGATACTCTTAATCGAGCAAGAATTAGAGTTGGAAGGACTGGAGACAATCTTAACAAGTGGGGCCTCGCCCCCTCGGCTGAGTACCCATGGGGGCATCCCATATAGCCTACACAAAAGACCACATACTTGGTGGGTGTGACCAGAGCCTAATCTGTACAGAAGGTTATGAGCCATTATAGTCTTCTTCACCCAAGGGATTAACTACTGCACATCAAATCCTCAGTAGCTACTTTCCTCTTGGTAAGGGTAGAAGAGACTCTCTAGCTATGGTCAGCAGCTCTTCTAGGAGAAGGACACACCAAAATCAAACCATTGTTCTCTAGTATTGGGTAGCGCCATAGCCTCTGTACCATGGTCTTCCACTGTCATGGGTTAGAGTTCTCTTGCTTGAGGGTACACTCGGCCACACTATTGTATCTAATTTCTCTTCCTCTTGTTTTGTTAAAGCATTTATAGTTTATATAGGAATTATTTATTTCAATGTTCTAACTGTCCTTAAAATATTTTATTTTCCTTTCCTCACTGGGCTATTTTCCCTTTTGGGGCCCCTGGCCTTATAGCATTCTACTTTTCCAAATAGGGTTGTAGCTTAGCAATTAATAATAATAATAATAATAATAATAATAATAATAATAATAATAATAATAATAATAATTTGGACATGTATGTAATCGGGGCGCTATGCAGTGGATAAAATGTCCGCGCGTTAAGATATAACAATGAATTGCTTTAACCTGACTTCAACAATACAAAAACGTCCTTTCGTATTTCATTTCTCTATTCGTTTACACACAAGGCTTTGAATTCTATGAACCAATAACACCCAAAATATATATTCACTGAGCAACGGGATTTGTGTCCGGAGGGAAAAGGTTAAACTTCACGGGAAATCAAGATTAAAAAAAAACAGTTGACATTCCAACTGGGGAAAAGTCGGAATTCTAACAAGCCAGACTTTGCATCTTTTAATTTCTATGAGTTATTGAGTCCTTTGAATGTTACGTGGAATTGAAAGAGTAAAACAGAATTCTGTGATATAATACATTACGTATCAACGTATCATCCCGAAGCGTTATGAAATATAAAAACAATATTGAAATAATTCATACCACCATTCAATTTATCGTTTATACACTGACTTGACTTGTTTCCAATCTCTCTTTGATTTTTCTTTTAAATATTCTATAAGCGACATTTCTTTATCCGGTAAATTTCAGGTCACAATATTCATCATATTTTTTTTCCGACACATTCGATGTATAACAGTAGTGAATAGTTAGTGAATAATAGTTCTAAGTTCAAATGTCATCTTCTCTATTAAGAGCGTTTTGGGAAAAGCTTTTATTACGTGCATCGAAATATTCAGAACCTAAATAATTTCCATGGTACATTATTCATTTCACTTGCGAATATACAGTAAAAAAAAAAGTTTCTCATATTCAAACGTAGTTTTGATTGTCGGTGTATCACAAGAAAAATGTTCTTCACGAACTTCTGCAATTGTAGTATGACAGTTTTGTGAATGGGATTTTGACGTAATTATGCGCGTTATCAGACCGCTATTAACTACTTCGCTCTTTGAATGTGAAATCATTCATTTAGAATATAATGGCTCATATCCTTCTGGTATCACATGGTGATACCAGTTAGTTCCTTTGGTCGCTGCAACCTCACCATCCTTGTGAGCTAAGGATGGGGTGGGGGTGGGGGGGGGGGGTGGGAGCTTATAGGTCTATCTGCTGAGTCATCAGCAGCCATTGCCTGGCTCTCCTTGGTCCTAGATTGGGTGGAGAGGGGGCTTGAGCGCTGATCAGTCTCTAGGGCATTTTCCTACTTCATAGAGAAATGTCAGTGTCCCTTGCCTCTGCCATTCACGAGCGGCCTTTAAACCTTTAATTGTACAAAAGATTATTTGAAGGTTCGTTACAAGGCCACGGTTTCCTTTCAGTTTATCAGCTTTCTTTCTGTTTATATAATTCAATGCACACCATCAACAAGAAGAAAGAATTTTAAGAAATAAAATAAAATTAATCAATCCCCAGTATTACAGATATCACCAAATTTTATATTTTTCCAAAAAAGGATAATTTAACAGAGACTTAGATAGTATTTCTTATAATAAATACAAAAATAATATTTCTTTATTCAGAAACGAATTTCAATAATAAAATTAAATGAATTAATCCTCAGTATTACAAAAAAAACGCCAAATTTTATACTTTTCCAAAAAAGGATAATTTCAGACACTTGAAATGAAAAAAACGAGTCTTTTTTTTCAGAAAATAATTTCGATAATAAAAAGAATTCAATTAATCCTCAGTATTACAAAAAAAAAAAAAAGCAAAATTTTATATTTTTCCAAATAAAGGATATCATCAAAGACAGATAAAATTTCTTAAAATAAACCGTCATGGACGTCAACTCTCTCGAGGTCTAGGGGCGAAAAACATCATCACCAATGTGACCTGATATCTTAGGTGACCTGATATCTTAGGTGACCTGATATCTTATGTGACCTGATATCTTTAGACAACCTGATATCTTAGGTGACCTGATATCTTTAGACAACAGGACCGCCGCATCCAGACAGGTGACAATCATCTCCAGATTTTGAGAAATGTAAATGAGAAACGAAGGAAGTCATAAATCTACATTAATGTATGCAGTATATATAATAGGTAGTAGGTTGGCCAAGGCACCATCCACCCGTTGAGATACTACCACAAGAGAGTTATGGCGTCTTTTGACTGGCCAGACAGTACTACACTGGATCCTTCTCCCTGGTTACGGTTCGTTTTCCCTTTGCCTACACAGACACCGAATAGTCTAGCCTATTCTTTACATATTCTCCTCTGACCTTATACACCTGACAACACTGGGATTACCTAACAATTCTTCTGAACCCAAGGGGTCACTGTACTGTAATTGTTCAGTGGCAATTTTCCTCTTGCTAAGGGTAGAAGAGACGCTTTAGCTATGGTAAGCAGCTCATCTAGGAGAAGGACACTCCAAAATCAAACCATTGTTCTCTAATCTTGGGTAGTGCCATAACCTCTGTACCATAGTCTTCCACTGTCTTGGGTTAGAGTTCTCTTGCTTGATGGTACACTCGGGTACACTATTCTATTTAATTTCTTTTTCTCTTGTTTTGTTAAAGTTTATATAGTTTATATAGGTGATATTTATTTTGATGTTTCTCTTCCTAAAATATTTTATTTTTCAGAAATATATATCAAATAGGTTTTCAAAATAATTTTAGCACACAAGACATAGACAAAAGCCTGGCACTTGCAAGAAAATCTTTTTATTCGCCCCAAAGGAATATGATAAGTAAAACTAATTTTCTGTCCCTACCATACCATCCCAATTTTGAGTCTGTAATCGCTCCTCTTAGATTGTTGGGGATTCATACTGCATTTTCTTATAGGAATACAATAGGCAGAAATCTGATTTGCAACACACCTGACAGTGATGAGGGTATAGTTTATAAGATACCATGTTTATGTGGACATTTTTATATTGGACAATCTGGAAAATCATTAGATAAGCGAATTTTAAACCATAAGTATAATATAAGAACAAACAACAAAAGTAATGCCATTTGTATACATAATAATATATGTAGTTATCCAGTAGATTGGCAACAGTCACAAATTTTGTTCAAGAATACTGATTTTATAGAGAGGAATGTCATTGAATCAGCATGTATATTTTATAGTAGGAATAAGAATTTTAATTTATCTCCAGGCATATATAAATTGGATCCTTTTATCTTACACAGTGTAAAGTGTCAATACAAACTTGAAAATGTTTTTCAATAGATCTTTCTTTTTTTTTGGCTTGTTTTATTTACTTGGGTGCTTGTCAAACATTCCATTACTTGTTTTCATGTTAATTTGTAGTTTCAACTTTTACTACTTTTATCCCCTTGTTAAGTGACTTTTGCCTGTTGGGTAGTAATAGTATAATTATATCTTTTTTTTTTTTTTTATGATTTGAAGCCTTTCCTGTATGTACAAACGTGTGTAATATTTCTTTGTATAATAAACGCTCCAAGAAGAGGTCCATTGGCGGACGAAACTGTTGAGCATTTTTACATATACACAACTTTCAATTTTCCTTATGTAGACTACTATATATATATATATATATATATATATATATATATATATATATATATATATATATATATATATATATATATATATACATATATTATATATATATATATATATAGATTTATACATATATATATATATATATATATATATATATATATATATATATATATATATATATATATATGTATGTGTGTATATATACAGAAAATATATATATATACATATATATATATGTATATATATACACAAATATTTATACATACACAGTATATATACATACTTATATATATACATATATATACATATATATATATATATATATATATATATATATATATATATATATATATATATATATATATATATATATATATATATATTACCAGAGAACAGCAACAATGAAACTACATTATATGGTAAACTAAACAAATTGCCCAGATTCCCCATTAGATAACCATAATAGATTTCCCCCCCCCCCCCCCCTCTCTCTCTCTCTCTCTCTCTCTCTCTCTCTCTCTCTCTCTCTCTCTCTCTCTCTCTCTCTCTCTCTCTCTCTCTTGCCATTCCCAGCCAAAGAATTTGCATAATCTTGCTATTCCCTTCCTTCATCCCCTTGCATCCACTCTTAAGGCTAACTTTTCCTATATGGGGAGTGTCACGAATAATTTGGAAGAGAGAGAGAGAGAGAGAGAGAGAGAGAGAGAGAGAGAGAGAGAGAGAGAGATTTTTCGTATACTCTGTAATGGGTGTTGACATTGGCTGAGGCTTAGTGTCCCCTGATCTGTTTAAAGTGTATTAGTGTATTTGGTGCCGGCGTGTATACAATGATGCTTAGTTATAAACAACAAAATAACATCAACAACAACAACAACAACAAACAATAACAACAACAAATGCAGCCGTTTTTATTTCATTGCAGGACAAAGGGCCTAGACTTGTCTTCATTCATGTATTAGGTCTAGCCAGTTTTCATCACTAAGCTGGCCAGAGCGGATTGGTGATGGTAGACCTATGTCTGTTAGCTCACAGCAAACCAACCTAGTATGGGTGACCCAGACCAGTACAGCTTTGCTGATAAAAGTGTATTAGTGTATTTAGTGCAGCCGTATTTATATACATGATGTTTATATACATTATATATATATATATATATATATATATATATATATATACATATATATATATATATATATATATATATATATGTATATATATATTATAATTATGTATATATATATATATATATGCGTGTGTATGTATTAGTGTATTTAGTGCACCCATGTTTACGATGATGCTTTATATATATACACACACACACACACACATATATATATATATATATATATATATATATATATATATATATATATATATATATATATATATATATACGCACTAGTGTATAAGACCCTCACACCAGGGTAGGACTACTCCCTCTCCCCTTACCCGTGAGACGGGGAGAAACCGAATAGTTATACGTCTGCAAGATGACCTCAGACATGTCTTTATTCATGTCTGGGGTTTAGCCAGTTTTTATCACCACGATATGCAACTGTGGATAAGTGATGGTGGGAGATCTTCCTCTCATCGCTCAGAGCAAACCAACCTAGTATGGGTGACCCTGGCTAATAATGGCGTTATACAAACCATTTCACCGCGGTAAGGCATTCCCTATCAAAATGAAGACAGACTGTATGAATAAACCTTATAGATTTGCAGGACGTTAAGGCGAGGTGGACCATAAAACGAACATATTTCGGAACTGGATAATTATTCACTACAAAACAACAACACCATCAACAACAGCAACAACAATATGAAGAACAAAATTGAAAAGTCAAATAAAAAAAAAGATGTAATTCAATTGTAACTTCCCTTGTTTGTTCCTCAGACCACTGTAATTTTCTCTATCCCACTCCCTTATGGATAGCCCCTCACCTCAGCCCATCCCCTAGCCCCTTACCATTCCCCTTCCCTCTCCTTCCCCCTCCCCAATCTCCCAGACTAATCTCCCCCCCCCGTCAGCAAAGTTGGCGTATTTATCTCGGCTACTGTTTTTGGGGGAAGTGGAATGAATATACAGATGATGGAGGGGGACAGAAAGAAATTGGAAGAGGGCGGGGGAAGGTAAGGGGTTTTCAAAAGGTAGGGGGGATGGGGGTAGGAAGAGGGCAGTTGTAAGAGTAAAGGGGGGGGGGGACAAAGTCAACAAGATGTAATGTTTTTTCGCTCTAGACAGATGTTACGTTCACGATTGGGAGCCATTAGCATATGTCTTATATGATGCCCCCCCCCCAAAAAAAAGAAATTTCTTTTAATAAAGTTGATTTTATGGTTATTTCTGCTTCTTATTAATACATTACTAACCTATGTCCTTTAGAATTATATGTATAAAGCAAGGTCTAAACATGAAAGCCATATTGTAGTTTCTGTCATAAAAAATCCATTATTCTTAAGTTATTCCTTCACTATTATTAATTCAGTGATAAATAAGGACGACATTTCATTTCATGAATTTTATATTTTTTATTTATATTAATGTGGGTAAATTATTTCAAACCTCTCTTATATTACTTTTCAGCAAGTATTTAAAAGTAGATTTTTAAAAGGGAAGATTACCCAGATTTACGGTTCTTCTTTCTTTTAATTTTACAATACTCTTTATCATCCGGACAGAAAAAGTGATATACTATACATTATATATATATATATATATATATATATGTATTTAAACATACATATTTATATTACAATATATATATATAATATATATATATATATATATATATATATACATATATATACAGTATATATATATATGTACATACATATTTTTATATACAGTGTATATATATATATATATATATATATATATATATATATATATATATATATATATATATATATATATATAAATTATATATATATATACATATTTTTATGTACAGTATATATAAATATATATGTATGAAAAAATATAGAGAGAAAAATGTGGAAGTAAAGCGCAAGGTACGTGAGGCAAAGAGGGCCGCTGACCTGAGGTGGGGTCAGGGATTGGGTCGGTCATATGAAAAGAATAAAAAGTAGTTTTGGAAAGAAGTGAAGAGAGTGAGGAAGGATGGCTCAAGAATTGAAGAGACAGTGAAAGATGGAAATGGAAGGTTGTTAAAAGGAGAGGAGGCAAGGAAAAGATGGGCGGAATATTTTGAAAGTTTACAAATGTTGAGGATAATAGGGAGGCAAATATAACTGCTGTTGCAGGTGTCGAGGTGCCGGTGATGGGAGATGAGAATGAGAGAGAGATTACATTAGAGGAAGTGAGGAGAGCACTAGATGAAACGAGAGTAGGAAAAGCATCTGGTATGGATGGTGTGAGAGCTGAGATGTTGAAGGAAGGGGGTGTGACTGTACTTGAATGGTTGGTGAGATTGTTCAATGTGTGTTTTGTGTTGTCAATGGTACCAGTAGATTGGGTAAGGGAGAGGTGCAGGAGTGTTGTAATTCAAGGGGTGTTAGTTTGTTGAGTGTAGTTGGAAAAGTGTATGGTAATGATTAATAGGATTAAGGATAAAACAGAGAATGCAATCTTAGAAGTACAAGGTGGTTTTAGAAGAGGTAGGGGATGTATGAATCAGATTTTTACAGTTAGGCAGATATGCGAGAAATATTTAGCAAAAGGTAAGGAGGTGTATGTCACGTTTATGGATCTGGAGAAAGCGTATGATAGAGTTGATAGGGAAGCAATGTGGAATGTGAAGAGGTTATATGGAGTTGGTGGAAGGTTGTTGCAAGCAGTGAAAAGTTTCTACAAAGGTAGTAAAGCATGTGTTAGAATAGGAAAGGAAGTGAGTGATTGGTTTCCGGTGAGAGTGGGGCTGAGACAGGGATGTGTGATGTCGCCGTGGTTGTTTAACTTGTATGTTGATGGAGTGGTGAGAGAGGTGAATACTAGAGTGCTTGGACGAGGATTAAAACTGGTAGACGAGAATGACCATGAATGGGAGGTAAATCAGTTGTTGTTTGAGGATGATAGTGTACTGGTTGCAGACACAGAAGAGAAGCTTGACCGACTAGTGACAGAATTTGGAAGGGTGTGTGAGAGAAGGAAGTTGAGAGTTAGTGTGGGTAAGAGTAAGGTTATGAGATGTACGAGAATGGAAGGTGGTGCAAGGTAGAATGTCATGTTGAATGGAGAGTTACTTGAGGAGGTGGATCAGTTTAAGTACTTGGGGCCTGTTGTTGCAGCAATTGGTGGAGTGGAAGCAGATGTACGTCAGAGAGTGAATGAAGGTTGCAAAGTATTGGGGGTAGTTAAGGGAGTAGTAAAAAATAGAGGGTTGGGCATGAATGTAAAGAGAGTTCTATATGAAAAAGTGATTGTACCAACTGTGATGTATGGATCGGAGTTGTGGGGAATGAAAGTGATGGAGAGACAGAAATTGAATGTGTTTGAGATGAAATGTCTAAGGATTATGGCTGGTGTATCTCGAGTAGATAGGGTTAGGAACGAAGTGGTGAGGGTGAGAACGTTTGTAAGAAATGAGTTAGCACCTAGAGTGGATATGAATCTGTTGAGGTGGTTTGGCCATGTTGAGAGAATGGAAAATGCAAGAGTTGATGGGAGAAGTACAAGAGGAAGGCCAAGGTTTGGGTGGATGGATGGAGTGAAGAAAGCTCTGGGTGATAGGAGGATAGATGTGAGAGAGGCAAGAGAGCGTGCTAGAAATAGGAATGAATGGCGAGCGATTGTGACGCAGTTCCGGTAGGCCCTGCTGCTTCCTCCGGTGCCTTAGATGACGGTGGAGGTAGCAGCAGTAGGAGATTCAGCATTATGAAGCTTCATCTGTGGTGGATAACGGGGGAGGGTGGGCTGTGGCACCCTAGCAGTACCAGCTGAACTCGGTTGAGTCCCTTGTCAGGCTGGGAGGAACGTAGAGAGTAGATGTCCCCTTTTTGTTTTGTTTCATTTGTCGATGTCAGCTACCCCCCAAAATTAGGGGAAGTGCCTTGGTATATGTATGTATTATGTATGTATATATATATATATATATATATATATATCTATACATATATACATATATATATAAATATATACACACACATATATATATATATATGTGTGTGTGTGTGTGTGTGTGTGTGTGTGTAAGTTAAGGCAAAAGAAAAACATATTTGGTTTGTTGTAGATGCGCAGTGCATCCGGCTGCGCATCTATTATGTCAGTCAGTTCGTTATGCAGTCAGGCTTCTCCTGATGGATGAGTTATTAAAATCCATTCAGACCTCACTAAAAGTAGTGGAAGAAGGACAAAATGACATTAGAAGTCGTCTAGAATCTCTAGAAAGTGAAAAACAGACATAAAAATAGTGATACAAGACCCAAACATGGGTTTGATAGTGATGCGTCTTGGGAAGGCCGCAGGATAGTAAGAGAGTATCCTGTGTCCCTGACGTCCCCCGGTTATCCAGCAAAACAGCAACAGGCTTTCTTTGGTCTGTTGTTGAATTCTCCTCTCTCTCTCTCTCTCTCTCTCTCTCTCTGACAGGCAGGATAGAGAGTATCCTGTGTCCCTGACAGCCCCCGGCTATTCAGCAAAACAGCAACAGGCTTTCTTTGGTCTGGTGTTGAATTCTCCTCTTCTCTCTCTCTCTCTCTCTCTCTCTCTCTCTCTCTCTCTCTCTCTCTCTCAATTCTTTCTTTTTTCCTGCTCCTCTACTTCGTTATCATTATAACATTTTAGTTTTTTATGGCTATTCTTTCGGCCCTCATTTAGATTTGCTTAAAAAGCAGTTACTTAACAACAAACTGTTGGAAAGTACTGCTAATACGAGGGAGGAAGAATAAGGACCCTTTTCCAGGTCACAACCCCTAGCTGGGAGCAAGACCCCGGATCCCCTTCCCAGGTCACAACATCTAGCCGAGGACAAGCCCCTGGACCCCCTTCCCAGGTCATAACACTTAGCAGCGGACCCCCTTCCCAGGTCACAATTCCTAGCCGGGGGCAAGCCCACGGATCCCCTTCTCAGGTCACAACACCTAGCCAGGGGTAAGCCCCCGTACCCCCTTCCCAGGTCACAACACCTAGCCGTGGGCAAGCACCCGGACCCCCTTCCCAGGTCACAACCCCTAGACGGGGGTAAGCCCCCGGACCCCCTTCCCAGGACACAACCCCTAGCCGGGGGCAAGCCCCCGGACCCCCTTCCCAGGTCGCAACACCTAGCCCTGGGCAAGCCCCCGGACCCCTTTCCCAGGTCACAACCCCTAGCCGGGGCCAAGCCCCCGGACCCCCTTCCCAGGACACAACCCCTAGCCGGGGGCAAGCCCCCGGACCCCCTTCCCAGGTCATAACCCCTAGACGGGGGCAAGCCCTCGGACCCCCTTCCCAGGTCACAACACCTAAGCGGGGGCAAGCCCTCGGACCCCCTTCCCAGGTCACAACACCTAGGCGGGGGCAAGGCCCCGGAAGGTCACAACCCCTATCCAGGGGCAAGCCCCCGGACCCCCTTCCCAGGTCACAACCCCTAGACGAGGCCAAGTCCCCGGACCCCCCTTCCCAGGTCACAACCCCTAGACGGGGGCAAGCCCTCGGACCCCCCTTCCCAGGTCACAACACCTAGGCGGGGGCAAGCCCCCGGACCCCCTTTCCAGGTCACAACCCCTATCCGGGGGCAAGCCCCCGGACCCCCTTTCCAAGTCATAACCCCTATCCGGGGGCAAGCCCCCGGACCCCCTTTCCAAGTCATAACCCCTATCCGGGGGCAAGCCCCCGGACCCCCTTCCCAGGTCACAACACCTAGCCGGGCGCAAGCCGCCTGACCCCCTTCCCAGGTCATAACACCTAGCTGGGGGCAATCCCCCGGACCCCCTTCCCAGGTCACAACCCCTAGCCGGGGGCAAGCCCCCGGACCCCCTTCCTAGGTCACAAACTTGTACTGGTAAGAGGTAATGTTGAACTGCGCACTCTGAAAACATTAATACTAATGAAATTAATGACTTACTTTTATGACAAGTTGTAATAGTCTTTTTTTCCCCCGTCCGAAATAATGGTTACCTCCACCAAGCAAAGGGGGAATCTTGGTCCAGAGGGGGTAATATTATCCTGGGATAAAGTTCCCCCGGGGGAATATATATCCTGGGCCATGTTTTACCCTGGGAGAATTTCGGACGGGGGGAAAAACAGACCATTACACTGGAAAGACAGAAAGGGATTTTAAGTCGGATGCAATCCTCTTAAGGCTTAAGCCTTTTACCCCACAATGAATTATTTTGTTTACGATCATTTTTTTCTTTATTCTTTTTAGCTTTACACAATTTCTCCATTCCTTTCTTCAATTTTGCTTTCCAAACTCTTCACTTTCACTTAGAAATTGAAGAAATAAGAGCTTTTTTTGGTTTACGAGAATCGTACTATGTATTCAGTTGAAGTTGTTGAATGGAAAATGCCACCGATGTTTACAGCAGTAATATTAGTATTAAAAGACTTCTCTTTTATAAAATACAATCTTGATTAAGTTTTGTTTCCAAGAAACTCTATACAAAAACCAACATTTGTATCTTAAAGTCAATATTTGGTGTTACAATTAGTCCAAACGGACTAAGAAAGAGTTTGTTTGGCCGGAGTCACGTAAACAGATTAGTGAAGATTGTGATCTTAGTCCCAGTATAATTTATCTCTCTTTTTCTTAATCGTATTTAATTTAAATAACGGAATAGATTTCCTCATAAGAATTTCTAATAATGAAAATATCATGTTTAGGTAAGTGTACTTCAGGAATGTCGTTTTGGATTGATGACATCACAGGCTCTTTGCACTTGGCCAAAATACTTCTTTATCGATTGAAAAAATCCTTTAAAATTCCTACGTAGCTATTATGATAGTCAATGTTAAGAGCATCTAAATTCATAATTATTAACGTTTATCAATTACTATAAATTTATCAAATAAATTAATAAACATTGCATAAAACAATGAAGCTTGCTGATATGGAAAATATTTTCTGATGAGTGATGGCAGTGATGTTTGTTTCGTCCTGGATAATCTAAAGTAAAGAGACTCGGGTTCTCCGAGAGTCCTGGATCGGGTCAAGCCCTAAGAAATCGACTCCGTTGAGGATCCTTCCTCTTGGGTGTCTTCCGATTCAGGACTACCTCTCGGTTTGGGGTTCCGAGACAGGCAGGATAGAAAGAGAGTATCCTGTCACTGACGTCCCCCGGTTATCCAGCAAAACAGCAACAGGCTTTCTGTGGTCTGTTGTTGAATTCTCCTCTCTCTCTCTCTCTCTCTCTCTCTCTCTCTCTCTCTCTCTCTCTCTCTCTCTCTCTCCTCTCCTCTCTCTCTCTCTCTCTCTCTCCAACTATTTCTTATTCCTGCTCCTACACCATAGTTCTTTTTTAGCCATAAGTAGCTTACGTCCATGCCTCGCGATCTGTGGGACAGGGGTTCGTGTCCCGCTCAATATCGATCGTTTTCTGCATAGAGTCGATGAGCCTAAAACATGAAACCCAAGATTCCCAATCCAATAAGAAGGACCCAAACGAACCAGAATGACACCCTCAATTTCGTCCAATAATGATACTTTACTTTTCTATCTCTCTTGAATAGTTTTGGTACGAAGGATTTTATCATAATTATGTCAATCAACGAGGTGATTAGTGACGCCACCTGTCAAAATAGACGTAGACAGTAACACCCCCCCCCCCCGCCTCTCCTCATTTGTTTTCCTTTGATGGTTTTGAGATTTGAAAATTTCTTGTGAAATAATGTTAAAAGATCCTCACGGTATTGCCACATTAATTAGATTTTTGTAATTAGCAGACATATGACATAAATATAATTAGTTAAGTACGTGATATATAAATTACACACACACTGGTACCTTTGTTACAAGGTCTGGTGGGCTATAGGCAGATGAGAGATTATTCATTTAATACAAACGATTATATTTTATAAGGGTGAATGTAATTCATTGGAAGAGGTTTCAATTCGATTGTCTTTGTGGGTAGGCCAATATTACGATATAAGAGATATTACGATTTATAGGTAGTCGGGTGACCAAGGCACCAGCCGCCAGTTGAGATACTACCACTAGAGAGTTATTGGGTTCTTCGACTGGTCAGATACTACTACACTGGATCTCTCTCTGGTTACGGCTCATTTTGTCATTGTCTACACATACTCCGAATAGTCTGGACTACTCTTTCCACATTCTCCCCTGACCTCATACACCTAACAACAATGAGATTACTAAATAATTCTTCTTTGCTCAAGGGGTTAACTACTGGACTGTAGTGGTTCAGTGGCTATCTCTTCTTGGTAAGTGTAGAAGAGAGACTTTAGCTATGGTAAGCAGCAGCCATTAGGAGAAAGACTCTCCAAAATCAAACCATTGTTCTCAAGTCTTGGTTAGTGCCATAGCCCCTGTACCGTGGTCTTCCACTGACTTGGGTAGAGTTCTCATGCATGAGGGTACACTATTCCATGTTATTTCTTTTCTTCTTATTTATTTTAGTTCTTGGTATAGCTTATTTTTACTGTTTACTACTTCTCTTTTAGTTTTTTTATTTCCTTGTTTCCGTTCCTCACTGGGCTATTTATCCCTGTTGGGGCCACTAGGCCTATAGCATCCTGCTTTTCCAACTAGGGCTGTAGCTTTACAAATAATAATAATAATAATAATAATAATAATAATAATAATAATAATAATAATAATAATACGAGAGAGACCAAGACCTTTCGTGTACACAAATAGGAAATGAAAAAGGAGAAATAAATAAAAGAAAAATTGAAAAATCAAAATTGAAATCTCGTCGACGTAATCCTTGGCCCAACACAGATGAAAACATTTAAAAGGAAAACGTGACGAGGTTTTGATCCAAGTTGTTTTATTAATTAATTAGCTGATTCAAATTGTGTATAAATGTTTGAAATGATCTGGATTTCCTCTGCTCCTTTGTTGTACTGCTGCTGTCATTCCGAGAAACTTGCGCACAAGCAAATTAAGCCCCTCGATTTTAGGGGGAAAAGAACTTCTTATAAAGTTAAAGAGATAATTCAATCCCTATTGAATATATATTATGTTGATAAATGTATAATTTAAACTAATTTTGGAATAGAATTCAAATTTAAAGGGTTTTATGAATGAAAATTACATAGAGATTCGAAATATCGATCTATTATGAAATTATTTTGATTGGTACTGCGCGTGGAAGACTCATGGTTGTCCAGTTTCCTTGTATCATCTTTTCCGTCATATTATTTTTGGAGTAAACCAATTTATCATCTATGATATAAAATACTTATAAATCATACCCCTCATTCGAGTTTTTTTTTTTTATTTTATCATAAATAACATTTATTTGTGGTGCAAGCTTAAAGTGTAATCACTTTATCCCATTTCACGTGAAATTAGTCGTTATGAAATTAGTTCTGGCATCCTAATATGCTTTTATAACTATTTCCTTGTTTCAAATTCTTGTTCGTCTTCTGATATTTTCTAACATATCCACTCATGTGTCTCGTTCTCTTCACATTCCAAAATTATTATTATTATTTAATTTGCACTGTCAAGTCACAAACATCATCTTTGTATTTTATTGCGAGATTTGCTTTTAGTTTAAATTTTTTTAGTCTGCAAATTTTCGGCTGCATCACACACAAGTTTCACTGAACCTCCGTCACATGACTTATCATTTTTCCTTTCCATAGATTTTTTAGTTTTAACTATCGTGTGATTCGGTGGAGTGAGGACGTGCTGAAGAAGTGCTCTGTTGAAATTTAACAACAATAGTGGCAAGTTAAAAGTGAAAATTGTTAAGTTAATAATTTCCAACATCATTAAGTTATGCAAATTGGAATCAACGTCATTGGAATACTAAATAGTGCAAAATTACAATTTAATTGTTGATTACGACTGGGACACAGGTAAGAGTTACCAATTATGGTTTTCCCGACCCATTTGGACTTGAATATAGTGTAAACTACAAAAATGTTAGGAGCCATTAAGAAAATTAGAAGGAAACCTCATGAAAAGACTGAAACAGGAAAATCAGTTGAAGATGAAACAAATGAATTTCTACAGATAATGAAGAATACACCAGTATATGATAGTGACAACATGGAGGAAGGTGCCTGTGGAAGAAATGATGAATCAGCGAATGGATCGTTGGTCACCGTGGAATCTGATGACACTGAACTATGTGAGCACTGCAAGACTGTCGTTGCCAATGAGGGAATTTGTTGTAATAGATGTCAAAAATGGTATCATATTGAAAACGAATGTTCTGGATTAATAGAAAATTTATCACAAGCGGACAGAAGACTATTGTGTAACGAACATATTTATTACATATGTAGAAATTGCACTGATAAGTTCAATGAGGATGCAGCAAACATACAAAGAAAAGTATTGGATGAAGAAGTCGTAATGTCCCATCATTTGGTTCAGGTCTTGATGAATAAAATAGAAGAAATGAAGGATAGCATGACAGAAATGAGAAATAAAGTGCAAGAAACAAGAGATGAGATGCAAGAATTAAGAAATGAAATAAAAGAATTAAAAAATGAAAAGAAAAGGAATGAAGATGACATAGATAGGAAGCATCTAACTGGTACATATGCTGAAAAGCTGAAATCAAAGAAAACATTGATTGTAAAATCAACTGATGAGGTTTCAGCAGTTAATAATAAGAAAACAATTATGACCAAATTAAAAGCCCAAGTGGAAAGTACTGCTGAAACAAAAGATGGCCACCTGAGCATAAAATTTGCAGATAAACAGAATCTGGAGCAGGCAAAATCAGAATTGGAACAAGGTAATGTAAACAAGATCACTGTTACTGAAAAAGGAAAACTTAAACCGAAGATAAAACTTACTAATGTACCAGAAGATGATGATGATATTATTCAAAGTCTGAAGCTTAAGAACCAGTGGCTAAATAGACACATTGTAGAAAACGATGATCTGACTATCATAATGCAAGAAAATTCAAGAATGGATAAACATAAACACTATATTATAAAATGTACACCTAAGATACGTAAAGCAATCTATGAAAATGGAGATAAACTTAGTACCACATATAGAATATGTAATGTTTATGATCATTACATGCCCTACCAGTGTTACAAATGCCAGGAATTTGGGCATAGTGCAGCAAATTGCAAGAATAAACAGTCGTGCCCCAAGTTCGCGAGAGAACATAAAGCAGGTCATTGCAATGTTGTTGAAGTTAAATGCATAAATTGTGTGAGAAAGAACTATGATGACACAGAACATAAATCCTATGACAAAGTAAACTGTGAAGTTTATAAACAAGAAATAATAAGAGCCAGAAACAATACTGACCATGGCTTCGATTAAGAAAATATTATGTAATCTAATAAATATACAATCCATTGGCAATAAAACTCATATCATTAAGGAAGTCGTAAGTGATCAAGATGTGGATATTTGCTTATTAACTGAAACTTGGTTGAGTGGTAATGTGAGTGACAGATCAAAAATAAATGAAATTACACCTAAATCTTATAACTTTTATCATGAACCAAGAGAAAACAAAAGAGGTGGTGGCATTGGAATCTTAATTAAGAAATCATACAAAGTTACAGTAAGAAATCATCTCATAGTTAATTCATTTGAATATATGAATATTAAAATTTTATCTCGAAATGTAAATCTACAAATAGTTATACTCTATAGACCACCGAGCAAAAGCAAAAGAATGTTTCTAGATGAATTTAATAACTTACTAGATACATTGAATGACAATCGAAATATAGTTATATGTGGTGATTTCAACCTACATCTTGATAACAGAGTAGACCCATATGTCAATGAATTTAGAGAATTTATTGACAACCACGACCTTGAAAACATAGTGTCTGAACCAACAGCTCAGTCTAATCATATACTAGATCTAGTTATAGTAAACAAAAACAACATCATCATACTAAATATGGAGATTGAACCTGACTGCTCTATATCCCCAATGCATAAGTTGATGTCTTTTGAAATAGACGTTAGAAAAAATAATGCAATACAGAAGGAAATCACATACAGAATTAAGACTAACTTTGATCCAAAAGAGTTCATTGAACAAAGCCTAGAGGATATAAAAGGGATAACACCAGTCTGTAACTGTGAAGAGAATCACACCCTTGTAGAGAGACAATCCTGTATAAACTGCATTACTGATAGAAGTAAAACTATACTTGCAACTAATTATAATAATAGGTGCCCGGAAATAACAAAAATAATCACAATTAAAGAAAAATCGAACTGGTTTGATAATGAATTACACGAAGAGAAAAAAAGAAAAAGAAAAATGGAGGATAAATGGAAAAGAAATAAAAATAATGAAAACTGGCAACATTACATAGCAGCTAGAAATCGCTACAATTACCTTATCTTAGTTAAAAAAAAGGCCTATTATAAAAAAGTGTGCAATGAAAATGACCCACGGAAAATACACAAGAACCTATAGAAACTATTAGGTCTAAAGACAGAAATAGTGTTGCCTGACATAACTAATGATCCTAAATGCCTAGCAAATGATTTTATTGATTATTCTGAGGAAAAAATAAATCAAATCTGCTCCAGTTTTCACAACATTAGCACAACAGAGCGAAGGAATACATCAGCAACAGGTGTAAATAAGCTAAGAGTATTCAAAGAGTTAAGTCAGAGTGATTATATGAGAATAATAAAGAAAGTAAAAAAAACCTACTGCGGAAATGATCCATTTCCAATTAATGATGTAAAAGATGCAGAAAATTTCACCAGACTACAAGAGACCTACCGAAACATGGTAAATATGAGTCTAACACAGGCAGTTATCCCTGATTGTGAAAAAGTTGCGTGTATCAAGCCTGTGTATAAAGGAAAAGGTGATGCAGACAATTTAAGTTCATATAGGCCAATATCAAATCTGTCATATTTTTCGAAAATTATTGAAACTGCTGTACACGAACAAACCTGGAAATATCTGAAAAAATCTAATGCCATACCTGATGATCAATCTGCATACAGAGAAAATTACTCCACAGAAACAACAATGTTAGCGATAAAAAATGACATAACAGAAATTATAACAAATGGCAAGTGTTGCATTCTTGTAATGCTTGATCTAAGTGCAGCATTTGATACTGTAGAACATACATATCTGATGGAAGACCTTAAAGCTGTGGGCATCGTAGAACGAGCACACGACTGGTTTGTGAGTTATCTTGAAAACCGCAAAGTTAAAGTAGTAATATCAAATGTTGAATCTGAGACAAGAAAACTAACCAAAGGGGTGCCTCAAGGCAGTGTACTAGGTCCTCTCCTGTTTGAAATTTACACGATTGAACTGGCAAATATACTTGAAACTCACAGAGTTAAGTTTAAAATATACGCTGATGATACACAATTCTATTTCCCAATAGAATCAGTTGATGAAGCTAAAAGAAAGATACATGAAATAATGAATGACATTAAGGCTTGGATGTTAACAAAAAAGCTCAAGCTCAATGAAGACAAAAGTGAATGTATTATTTTTGGAAATGAAAAAGATATAAAAAGAATCGAATGCTTCCAAAGAATTGAAATAGGTCAATCGATCATTGACCTAAAGAAATCTGTCAGGAATCTTGGAGTAATCATGGATGATAGACTGAGAATGAACGAACATATAAATAACATGGTAAGAAATTGTAACTATCATATTAGAAACATAGCATTTATTAGTAAATACTTAGATGAAAAATCTATGGCCATACTCATTTATCACCACATATTTTCAAGAATTGATTACTGCAACTCACTGTTCTATGGCTTACCAAATTATCAGCTGAAGAAAATTCAGAGAGTACAAAACAGAGCCGCTAGATTAATAAAAGGACTAAACAATAGGGAAAGAATTACCCCTGCACTAATTAAATTACACTAGCTACCGGTAAAAGCAAGAATTGAATACAAGCTACTCTTATTAACGTTTAAGATACTGAACCAAAATGAACCAAAATATCTAAAAGAATGCCTGAATAAACTAGAACTAGAAACAAATGTTAACACAAGACACATGAGTGACAAACATAGGCTATCTGAACCAAGAACAAATAGTAAATTTAGTGAAAGGGCTTTTGGCTACTGTGCTCCTAGACACTATAATAAACTGCCAACTGAAATGAAGGACCTAAAGAGGTCAATTGAATTTAAGAAGAAACTAAAGACATTACTTTTCACAAGATCATATGATTTGGAAGATGCTACAATCAAAGAATTGTATAAGTTATAATGAAAATGTTTCGTTAGATAATTAATATGGACCCGCCCGAGAAGTAGTTCACTCGACTTCAGTGGAGGGTTGGATTTAAACCCAAAAAAAGTAAAATAAGTAAGTAAAAACTAGCTTATATCCCTGCTTGGTGATCTGTTGGACTGGGGTTCGAGTCACGCTCAAACCTGTTAGTTCCTTTGGTCGGTGCAACCTCACTATCCTTGTGAGCTAAGGATGAGGGTTTGGGGGAGCTATAGATCTACATGCTGAGTCATCAGCCGCCATTTCCTGGCCCTACCTGGGCCTATCTTGGGTGGAAAGAGGGCTTGTGTGCTGATCATATTGGTATATAGTGATTCTCTGGGGGTATTGTCCTGCGAGCTAGGGCATTGTCATCGTCCTTTGACTCTGCCGTTCATGAGTTACCTTTAAACCAATCCACTTTCTAAGCACGGATGAAATATTAATAATAATAATAATATAATAATAATAACGATGATGATAATGATGACAACAACAACAACAACAACAACAATAATAATAATAATAATAATAATCATAGCAGCCAGCATGAATCACATTAATATTGGACACAGTGTGTTCTGTACCAAAATCTGTACAGAACTTTGCAAAAAGTCTCCCTTATAACGGACTGTTCTTTATGTAAGTTAGAACCCTGACAATACCTTCTTTATTCATACACTTGTACTAAAAGGAAAACTACACAATTGGGAGGACGTATTGTTTCTGGTAATCAATGCAATAATCGTTTTGGCTCCACGTTATTTTGATTATCTTATATGGAAGTAGAGGAAAGAAGTTTTATAGCAATATTGTCACAAGGATGAGAGAGAAGGAAGTTTTGCATATATATATATATATATATATATATATATATATATATATATATATATATATATATATATATATATATATATATGTATATATGTATATATATATATATATATATATATATATATATATATATATATATATATATATATATATATATATATTCTTACAGATTTTTACAGACGTTTTCCTGGAAGAGGCTGTAGGGGGCCTGTGGCTCCAGTATGGTAGCCAGGAAACCATGTGGGTGGTGGTGGCACGTGGTGTTTATCTGAGCTTTATAATTTAATTTTTGATCCTGTGTTTTCCAAAATTTATCAAGTCTTGACTCAAACTGTGTCACTGTCTGTGAGTGTACCACCTCGTCCGGCAAATTGTTCCAAACGTTAACCACACGGTTAGGGAAGGAGTATTTGCAACTGTTCAGCCTGGCTCTTGTCTTGAATAATTTCTTATCATGGCCCCTTGTCACACTATCCTCCCTCATCCTGAAAAGACCCTCAGTACACTCCTTATCATACTTGTTGACGATCTTAAATGTTTCAATCTGATCTCCTCTCGATCTCCTGTACGCTAATGATGGTAGATCTAATCTCTTAAGTCTCTCTTCATATGGCAGTTCCTTGAGACATGGCACCAGTTGCGATGCTCTCCTTTGCACATTTTCTATTGCGTTGATATCCTTGACAAGATGTGGGCACCACACTTGGTTGGCATATTCTAGGTGTGGCTGTACCAAGGATGTGAAGAGAGGCTTAAATGTTGCTGGTTCCAGTTGTACAAATGTTCTCCTAATGAGGCCCACTATCTTATTTGCCTTCTCTATTTTCTCAGCCAGATGGTCAGTAAAAGTAAGTCTGTCGTCTATGACTACACCAATGTCTCTTTCCGTTCTGGTCTTGCTGATGTTGTTGTACATGATGTAGCCATTATCGTCTACTGAGAAGTTGCCAATTCTCATGTATTTGCTCTTCTCTGGATGGAAGAACAAAAGCCATTTCTTTGTCCATTTTCTAAGCTCATCTAGGTCCCCCTGCAGTCTGTTGCAATCTTCCACATCCTGAATCCTCCTAAACAGACTGGAATGGGATTTTGCATGATCTTTTGTGCTTGAATTGGTCACAATTATATAATAGTGTAGATCCTGTTTTCTCTTTGAATGAGAATCTAGTCAACATAATTGATAGGTGTATCCCTTCTCGTGTGTTAAGGTACCGAGTGAAGGACAAATCATGGTTCAATGATGATTGTAGACGTGCTCATTTGGAGAAGCAGGAGGCCTATCACCTTTGGAAGGGTAACAGATCAGATTTGACTTGGAACAACTATACTCAGCTTCGAGCTTTTGCTCAG
>NC_090736.1:138448018-138453018 GCF_036898095.1 Palaemon carinicauda | reverse complement strand
AAAAGATTATAATTTTTTGGGATGTGCACTTCAGGAATGTGATTTTTGGCCTGATGTCATCGCAAGGTCTTTGTACTTCTTGGCCAATATACTACTGACTTTTTCGATAAAAAGAATCCTTCAAAATTCCCACGTAACTATAATGATAGTTAATAGTAAGAACATCTAAATTCATAATTATTAACGTTTATCAATTACTATAAATTTATCAAATAAATGAATAAACTTTGCATAAAACAATGAAGATTGCTGATATAGAAAATATTTTCTGATGAGTAATGGCAGTGATGTCTGTTTCGTCAGTCTCGGCCCAGCTCTCGCGCCGACAAGATCTCTCCAGCTTACTGAAGTTAAGCAGCACCGGACTTGGCAACACCTGGATGGGTGGACTTATATCCACTTAGTCACTAGGACCTCTCAACTTTGGTTGAAGAGGCCACATATAAGAAAAGAATCCGGTTATTTTCTTTGGCTTTTTGCCAATAAAATAACCGTTTTTGACCACAGTGACTAGCGCAATTTTCATCCAGTATGGCTGATGACGGTCATGACAGTCTCCGTACCTATAGAAGGAGCTTATACCCATCCTGGATTAATCCCTGCAAGAATGGGGCTCAACAGTGCAAGTGCAATCGCTGCCTGAGGTACCAGAACTACAGGCAGCAGCTAATAGACCACATAGGATTCAAAGTCAGGGACCCAACGGTGCTCTCCCACAGAAAAACATGCAGTTGCTTTCAATGCTATAGCCTGGTACTCGAAAGCATCTACCACCTCCTACAAAGGAAGCACAGGCCAGGATACATGGACATACCATCCTACCCTCCACAGCCACCTTATCCAAATATCTTCCAGAGAAAATACCGGGTGAAAGCACGGTACAAAGAGACAGTCTCTGCACCCAGTTGCAATAACTCTCTCCCCTTTGAACGGGACTGTGACTGCCAGTCATGCATGTATGCTATCTGGAGCAACACTGTAGGCCACAGCTCCATCACTCATGCTAAACCAGCTATGGACTCCGAAGCTGCCAGACACACCCAGCAAACAGAAACTCCGGAACCACTGGACAACGAAGACACACCTATCCCGGAGCCACCCACCCCATCTCCGGCACCACCTGTCCAGAAGACATATGAAATAACGGCAACAGAGGACGCTCCACTTACCGCAACCCCGGAACCTGAGACCAACGTTTCAGCCATGGCTCTAGACCTGACTGAGGACAACCAACCACCGCAACTAGCAGAAATGCACCCAGAGGATTGCAACTGCACACCATGCCTCTCACAGCTCCTAATGGAGGCTCGGGCAATCACCGAGAACGACCCAAGCTTAGACCTAAACTTGGCCGCTGCTGAGGAACCTACTCAGGAACCACAACCACCTGTCACCCAACCCAAACAGCTTGCCAAATTCAAGATGGCAGCTGTAGAAGGCTCACCGTCATATGCAGCAGTTGCTGCCATTGCCACTGCCAACCCTGGCATCAAGATTTAATTATATCCTCCAACAGGAACCCTCCCTGACCCTCCTGGACCCCGAGAAGAGACTCAGACAGGCAGTGATCTATCGGTTTCCTGTCAACATGCCACTGTCATTCGTTACCGACTGCAGCAACATTGCAAAAGCCGAGAGGAAGCTTGACCACCGTAAACTTCCCACCAACGAAGTAGCAGTCACCTTTATTGGACAAATCCCTAAGGCACTGGATTTGGGCCTCTGGAGGAAGTTTCCCATCAGAAGTCCGAAACGAGAACCACTGCGTTGCTACAACTGCCAGCGCTATGGGCACCATAAGGAAGAGTGCAGGAACCCTACAATATGCGGAGTCTGCAGCCACCACCATCCCACACAGGACTGCATTGATGCACACCGAAATGGGATAGAAACTCAGGCAAAATGTCCCAATTGGGCGGGACCCCATCATGCATGGAACAAGAAATGTCCAGAATTCTTGAAGAGGCTACCAACCCCACTGGCAGCCCCACCGAACAAACCTGAGACTGCACCAAGGCAGACACCGAAACCCCAACGGATTCAACGAACCACGCCTCCCCGGCGACAATCCGAGGCTCCCCCTTCAGGAGCCCCTACTGCAGCCACGAACCAAGAACCTAGCACTATCGCTAGCCCAGCTGACGAGCCAACCTCCAACGCTGTTCAATCTCCTCCCCATCCCCCAGCAATATCTTCCATCTTATCCCTGGCAGAGGCCCTGCCTGTGGATACTTTGATCCCCCTAATACTGCAACTACTAGTCAAAGTCTGCTCCCTTGCTCAGACTCCCTCCTCTGTAATACAATCCCTCCTCAGTCCCCTAGTTTCACCCTCCCTGGTGCAGAGATAGGCACCTATGCTTAAATCTGCCACTCTTTCCTACTACTTGAATTCTTCCCTCCTCTCCCAGTCTCTCCTACTTACTGGGACTTACTGCTATCAACACTTTTACCTACTACTGAAACCTTTCATTTCGGCTCCAAGAGGTCCTGCTTCTTGGTCCGCAAGGTCATGCTCTTGGTGCTGAGCGACCACACTGGCAACCACGCTCAAGGGGCTGAGCAGTTGCAAGTTCAATCTTTGCCAACCTGGCGACTATGCTCAAGGGGCTGAGCAGTCGCACCTGCAGCTACGCTCAATGAGCCTGAGCGGCTGCAAATCCAGACATGAAAGACTGTTGCTGCTGTGACACTATTGCCTACTTAGGGCAATAAATACTATGGGCTGCCAACGCAAAAAGCCCGTGTCCAGCAGTAAGGCTGGGCAATCTTTTAACTTACTACCTACGTTTTGCGTTTGATCACCTACGGGCCGACCAAGAGAAAGGCCCGTGCCAACAAGAAGTGTTGGCTTTAATACCCCAACAACAACAACAACTGTTTCGTCCTGGATAATCTAAAGTAAAGAGACTCGGATTCTCCGAGAGTCCTGGATCGGGTCAAGCCCTAAGAAATCGACTCCGTTGAGGATCCTTCCTCTTGGGTGTCTTCCGATTCAGGACTACCTCTCAGTTTGGGGTTCCGAGACAGGCAGGATAGAAAGACAGTATCCTGCCACTGACGTCCCCCGGTTATCCAGCAAAACAGCAACAGGCTTTCTATGGTCTGTTGTTGAAATCTCTCTCTCTCTCTCTCTCTCCTCTCTCTCTCTCTCTCTCCTCTCTCATCAACTGTTTATTATCGCTGCTTGTTTTTATTATGGCTATTCTTTCGGCCCTCTTTTAGATATGCATCAAAAGCAGTCACTTAAAAACAATCTGTTGGAAAGTACTGCTACTACGAGGGAAGAAGAATAAATATACATACATATATATATATATATATATATATATATATATATATATATATATATATATATATATATATATATATATATATATATATATATTTTATGGGCTGGTCATGGAAAAAGAATGAATGAATGATTTGAAGTTCTCTCTCGTCATGCCAAATGAGCCGTGGCTGAATTAAT
This sequence comes from Palaemon carinicauda, assembly GCF_036898095.1. NCBI lineage: Eukaryota > Metazoa > Arthropoda > Malacostraca > Decapoda > Palaemonidae > Palaemon > Palaemon carinicauda. Next base: position 138,449,547 of record NC_090736.1, on the reverse strand, counting down.
CAATCAATCATTCTAATGCGAGAAAACACTTTACAAAACCCTTTGATGCCTTTTGATATTTATTTTTAGGTAGAATTTATCTTATTATAAGAAACGTCTCCCGTTAAATTATCAAATTCTGATGGATTTCTTCCATTCATGACCTTACAGTTGGTTGAGACTAATATTATATTTGAGTTTTCCAAATATCTATGATTATGAACAACAAGATTTGGATAGTGAATGGCATTCCCTTTTCAAGTAATAATATTGACATTTTCACTTCTGAAAATATCTACACAGTCATTTCTAGCTGAAGTTTATCAGATATAATCTAATCTTTTAAAGTTTGACCGAGCATTGCTCACTATTCCCATATCAAATGCAGACGGTAAATGTATTTTCTCTATGGTAAACTAATATGCAATTCCTGTTTTCTTGTGAGAAAATCAAAGTACATTTCTTCGTCAAATTAACATTATTTTCATCAAAAATAATTTTACTGAAATAGGAGGTTGTTGGATGGAGAATATCACATATATTTACAGAAGGACTATTAGTATGAACAGACTTCTCTTGTATAAACTGTAAGTTTAAGTCGTGTTTCCAAGAAACTCGATACAGAACATCAACATTTGTATCCATAATGAATATTTGGTGTTAAAATTAGTCCAAAGGAACTAAGAGAAACAAACCACCAGTTCAATTTCATACTTTTAAAAAGTAAATACAGGGAAAATAAGGCATAAAATACAGTACACTCAACCCAGACCTTTGGGTTAAATGATACAGAATCTTAATGTAAAATTCTTTGTAGTGCGTCTTCAGTGCATCTCCTTTCTTGTACTGCTGCTCTCATTCCGAGCAAGTTGCGCACAAGCAAATTAGCCCCTCGATTTTTGGGACAAAAAATGCTTATACAGTCATAGAAATGATTAAATCCATAGTAAATATATATTATTTTGATAAATGTATAATATAAACTAATTTTGGAATAAAATTCAAATATAAAGGATTTTATAAATAAAAATCACATAGAGATTTGGAATGTCGATATATTAGGAAACTATTTTGATTGGTACTGCACGTGTAAAACTCTTCCATTAATTTCTTATTATTCCATGTAGATCTTATTATTTTTGGTGTAAACCAACATGAATTATATCATTATTAATTGAAAGTACGCATAAATTAGTCATCATTGAAGGTTTAATGCTATTAACATGAAAAAAAGTCTTATTTGGTGACTGGTGCAAGCTATAAGGATAATTATTTTATCCCATTTCACCTTAAAATCAGTTGTAATGAAAATAGCTATGGCAACCTATTATGCTTTTCCAACTGCTTCCTTGTTATCTAATTAATGTTCTTCTTCTGATTTGATATTTAATAACTAATGCACCCTTGTGTCTCGTTCTCTTCACGTTCCAAAATGTTCTGTGTTATTTTCTTCGCACAGGTCACAAACCAAACATTCACTCGTGAGACCCGTGCATAGAATGATTGATCAGATTGTAAAATTTCTTTGTAAGAATGTCAGTATGTTATTA
>NC_090736.1:138415518-138443018 GCF_036898095.1 Palaemon carinicauda | reverse complement strand
TGATCTCCTCTCGATCTCCTGTACGCTAATGATGGTAGATCTAATCTCTTGAGTCTCTCTTCATATGGCAGTTCCTTGAGACATGGCACCAGTTTCGATGCTCTCCTTTGCACATTTTCTATTGCGTTGATATCCTTGATAAGATGTGGGCACCACACTTGGTTGGCATATTCTAGGTCTGGCTGTACCAAGGATGTGAAGAGAGGCTTAAATGTTGCCGGTTACAGGTGTACAAATGTTCTCCTAATGAGGCCCACTATCTTATTTGCCTTCTCTATTTTCTCAGCCAGATGGTCAGCAAAAGTAAGTTTGTCGTCTATGACTACACCAATGTCTCTTTCCGTTCTGGTCTTGCTGGTGTTGTTGTACATGATGTAGCCATTATCGTCTACCGAGGTGTTGCCAATTCTCATGTATTTGCTCTTCTCTGGATGGAAGAACAAAAGCCATTTCTTTGTCCATTTTCTAAGCTCATCTAGGTCCCCCTGCAGTCTGTTGCAATCTTCCACATCTTAAATCCTCCTGAACACTTTAGTGTCGTCAGCATACAAAAACACCTCGCTGCCGTGCTTAACCACTTCAGGTAGATCATTTATGAACAGATCAAACAGCAAAGGACCCAGTACCAAGCCCTGAGGTACTCCACTAATAACCTCTTCCCAATCTGATGCCTCACCATTCACTAAAACCCTCTGCCTTCTCCCTGTTAAGAGACCCTGGATCCAGTTCAGTAACTTCCCTTGGATATTATAGCTGGCAAATTTTTTCATCAGCCTTTTGTCTGGTAAGCAGTCAAAAGCCTTCATGAAGTCACAGTAAACCACATCTACTGCCATCCCCTCATCAAGTGCACACATCCAGTTATCAAACACTTTAATGAGCTGTAATGCTGTTGATCTTCCAGATATAAATCCAAACTGTCTCTTGCTAAACATGTTGTTTTTCTTCATGTGTGTTAATATTTCTTCTCTGATTAGTGATTCCATAAGCTTACAAATGACACTTGTAAGGCTGACCGGTCTGTAATCTCCAGGATTTTTCTTATTTCCTTTTTTGAATAAGGCAGTAATATGTGCAATTCTCCATTCCTCTGGTACCACACCCTCCTGTAGTGTGCTGTTGAACAATATCCTAAGTGGTTCCAATAGTTCTTCCATTAGTTCCTTTACAATCCTTGGATGTATCCCATCTGGACCGGGTGATTTGTTCTTTTTGAGTTTCTGGATTACTTTCCTTATTTTTGCAGGGGTGATATCCACTCCTTCAATGACAGGTACTTCTCTTGCTGTAGCCTCTGGTATTTCCCCATCCGGTTCTCTGATGAATACCCCGGCAAACTGTTTTGATAAAATATCTACCTTCTCCTTGTTGTTAGTTGTGGTACTTGTTTTTTCATTACTGTCATACAGGTCACCTATACCTGACTTTGTTCTTGTTTAAGATGTAACATATTGCCAAAAAATCTTGGGATTATCTTTCACATGACTCGATATTTTTCTCTCCTTTATCTTTAAAGCATTTCTGGTCTGCCGCCTGACTTGATTATTTAGCCTCCTGTACTCTTCCTCCATGCCTCTGACTGTATCCCCTGGATAGTCCTCTTGTTTTGGTTGTTTTAACCTTGTCCATAGCCTTTGTTTCTTTTTTATTTTTGACCACAGTTTTCTATTCATCGGTAGGTTCTCATTTGTCCTATGCCTTATCTTGTTTTCGCCTTTATATTGTTTCTTAGGTGCACATTCCTCAACAATTTCACGAAGTTTTGCAATCATTTTATTCCCTTTTTCTTCTGTGTTTAGTTCCTCTGACAGGTACTGGGTCCAGTCCACATTCATTCTTTGCCTCATGAGTTGATAATTGGCCTTTTCATATAAGTATATCACTTTCTTTCCTTGAACCTCAACCTCCTGAATATCACAGTTAATTAAAATACATGCGTGGTCACTTCTACCCAGAGGACATTCTACTCTAATATCATCAATTATAGAATCCTCATTACTGAAAACTAAATCAAGAGTGCAACCAATTTTGTCTCCTCTTGTTCTTGTGATATCCTGAATGTATTGTGTAAAAAAACAATCACTCATTCTTTCTATGAACTGTTGGCCCCGCTTCTGTCGTGTAATTGCTCCACTTGATGCGAGGAAGATTAAAGTCCCCAACAGCTATTTTAAATTGCACCTTAACATCACTCACTTCCTGCAGTAGTTGAAGCAATTTGTTATTATTTTCATTGTCACTGCTGGGGCTACGATATATGTTGGTGATTAATATCTTGTCTTTTTTTATCTGAGATCTCTACACAGCAGTATTCTTCATATTTAGTGGCTAGCTCCACAGTGGTGAAACGTAAATCCCTCCTCACGTATATTATCAGTCCTCTACCCATGTCACTATGCAGATTCTGTTCAACAATCTCATAACCATCTAATGTATACTCTGCTGTAGTCCTTTCATACCTGTAATTTTTAGGCTTAACCTCTTGAAGACATATATTAATAGGTAGCACTTTTATTTCCTTAATTCTTGTCTCTAATTCACGCCTCTTATCCATGCTGTATACATCTACATTACTAGACATAAATAAGGTTTTTCTATTTACATTATTTGCATATTCTGCAGATTTCTTCTTAGGGACTAGTATTACTGGGTGCTCCTTTCTTCCTGTGGCCTTGTGTCCACTGAACTCACCACTTCTCTGGGGTCCCTTAGATTGCCCTGTTCCTTTGCCTTCACTATTCTCCTCCTCCAGGGTGGTCCAATAACTACATATATATATACCCGGAAGGACAGAGAGGGATTTTAAATCTGATGTAATTTTCTGAATCCTTTTATCCCACAATGAAATATTTTGTTTGTCATAATTTTTTTCTTCATTCTTTTCAGACTTCTACTATTTCTCCATTCCTTTCTTCAATTTTGCTTTCCAAACTCTCCATTTTCACTTAGAAAGTAAAGAAATGCTAGCTTTGGTTTACGAGAATCGTACTATGTATTCATTTGAAGTTGTTAAATGGAAAATGCCACCGATTTTTACAGCAGGAATATTAGTATAAAAAGACTTCTCTTTTTTAAAATACAATCTTAATTAAGTTTTGTTTCCAAGAAACTCTATACGAAACAAAATTTGTATCCATAATCAATATTTGATGTTACAATTAGTCCAAAGGGACTAAGAGAAACTTTGTTTGGCCGGAGTCTCGTGCACAGATTAATGAAGATTGTGATCTTAAGCCCAATATCATTTATTTCTCTTTTTCTTAATCGTTTTCAATTTAAATAATGGATTAAATTTCCTCCTAAGAATTCTTAGTAATGAAAAGATTATAATTTTTTGGGATGTGCACTTCAGGAATGTGATTTTTGGCCTGATGACATCACAGGGTCTTTGTACTTCTTGGCCAATATACTACTGACTTTTTCGATAAAAAAAAATCCTTTAAAATTCCCACGTAACTATAATGATAGTTAATATTAAGAACATCTAAATTCATAATTATTAACGTTTATCAATAACTATAAATTTATCAAATAAATTAATAAACTTTGCATAAAACAACAAAGCTTGCTGATATGGAAAATATTTTCTGATGAGTAATGGCAGTGATGTCTGTTTCGTCCTGGATAATCTTAAGTAAAGAGGCTCGGGTTCTCCGAGAGTCCTGGATCGGGTCAAGCCCTAAGAAATCGACTCCGGTGACGATCCTTCCTCTTGGGTGTCTTCCGATTCAGGACTACCTCTCGGTTTGGGGTTCCGAGACAGGCAGGATAGAAAGAGAGTATCCTGTCACTGACGTCCCCCGGTTATCCAGCAAAACAGCAACAGGCTTTCTATGGTCTGTTGTTGAAATCTCTCTCTCTCTCTCTCTCTCTCTCTCTCTCTCTCTCTCTCTCTCTCTCTCTCTCTCATCAACTATTTATTATCGCTGCTTGTTTTTATTATGGCTATTCTTTCGGCCCTCATTTAGGTTTGCATCAAAAGCAGTTACTTAACAACAAACTGTTGGAAAGTATTGCTACTACGAGAGAGGAAGAATAAGAATATATATATATATATATATATATATATATATATATATATATATATATATATATATATATATATATATATGTATATATATATATATATATATATATATATATATATATATATATATATATACATACATATATATATATATATATATATATATATATATATATATATATATATATATATATATATTTATTTATGGGCTGGTCATGGAAAAAGAATGAATGAATAATTTGAAGTTCTCTCTCGTCATGCCAAATGAGCCGTGGCTGAATTAATCAATCAATCATTCTAATGCGAGAAAACACTTTACAAAACCCTTTGATGCCTTTTGATATTTATTTTTAGGTAGAATTTATCTTATTATAAGAAACGTCTCCCGTTAAAATATCGAATTCTGATGGATTTCTTCCATTCATGACCTTACAGTTGGTTGAGACTAATATTATATTTGAGTTTTCCAAATATCTATGATTATGAACAACAAGATTTGGATAGTGAATGGCATTCCCTTTCAAGTAATAATATTGACATTTTCACTTCTGAAAATATCTACACAGTCATTTCTAGCTGAAGTTTATCAGATATAATCTAATCTTTTAAAGTTTGACCGAGCATTGCTCACTATTCCCATATCAAATGCAGACGGTAAATGTATTTTCTCTATGGTAAACTAATATGCAATTCCTGTTTTCTTGTGAGAAAATCAAAGTACATTTCTTCGTCAAATTAACATTATTTTCAACAAAAATAATTTTACTGAAATAGGAGGTTGTTGGATGGAGAATATCACATATATTTACAGAAGGACTATTAGTATGAAAAGACTTCTCTTGTATAAACTGTAAGTTTAAGTCGCGTTTCCAAGAAACTCAATACAGAACATCAACATTTGTATCCATAATGAATATTTGGTGTTAAAATTAGTCCAAAGGAACTAAGAGAAACAAACCACCAGTTCAATTTCATACTTTTAAAAAGTAAATACAGAGAAAATAAGGCATAAAATACAGTACACTCAACCCAGACCTTTGGGTTAAATGATACAGAATCTTAATGTAAAATTCTTTGTAGTGCGTCTTCAGTGCATCTCCTTTCTTGTACTGCTGCTCTCATTCCGAGCAAGTTGCGCACAAGCAGATTAGCCCCTTGATTTTTGGGACAAAAAATGCTTATACAGTCATAGAAATGATTAAATCCATAGTAAATATATATTATTTTGATAAATGTATAATATAAACTAATTTTGGAATAGAATTCAAATATAGTGTTTTATAAATAAAAATCACATAGAGATTTGGTATGTCGATTTATTAGGAAATTATTTTGATCAGTACTGCGCATGTAACTCTTCCAGTACAAGTGGCTTGTAAGTTTGTAACTGTATTATTTTCCATTATTTTTGGTGTAAACCAACATGAATTATAGTCATCATCCAAGGTTTAATGTTATTATTAACATAAAAGGCTTATTTGGTGACTGGTGCAAGCTTTAAGAATAATTATTTTATCCCATTTCACCTTAAAATCAGTTGTAATGAGAATAGCTATGGCAACCTATTATGCTTTTCCAACTACTTCCTTGTTTTCTAATTAATGTTCTTCTGATTTGATATTTAATAACTAATGCACCCTTGTGTCTCGTTTTCTTCACGTTCCAAAATGTTCTCTGTTATTTTCTTCGCACAGGTCACAAATCAAACATTCACTTGTGAGACCCGTGCATAGAATGATTGATCAGATTGTAAGATTTCTTTAAAAATGTCAGCATGTTATTAATGAAACAATCCTCTGATCTTACTTCTATAGAGGAATGTGGAACAAATCATTTTGAAGTTCTCCTTAAATTTGTGATGCTTATAGCATCCTTCTTTTCCAACTAGGCTAGGGTTGTAGCTTAGCCAGTAATAATAACAACAACAATAATGATAATAGTGATGATGATAACAATAAAAACAACAACAATAATGATAATAATAATAATAATAATAATAATAATAATAATAATAATAATAATAATAATAATAATAATACTGATGATGATGATGATGATGATGATAGCCAGCATGAATCACAGTAATATTGGAGCACAGTGTGTTCTGTACCAAAATGTGTACAGAACTTTGCAAAAAGTCTCCCTTATAACGGACTGTTCTTTATGTAAGTTAGAACCCTGACAATACCTTCTTTATTCATACACTTGTACTAAAAGGAAAACTACACAATTGGGAGGATGTATTGTTTCTGGTAATCAATACAATAATCTTTTTGGCTTCACGTTATTTTGATTATCTTATGTGGAAGTAGAGGAAAGAAGTTTTATAGCAATATATTATATATATATATATATATATATATATATATATATATATATATATATATATATATATATATATATATATATAAAATCGGAGTATGTTTGAGGAATCACGAACACAGATCAGTGGAGGTTGTAAACTTAGGCCTAGTATCACATGTTTTCTTTTCTATAATCGTATTTGATTGAAATAACAGAATACATTTCGGCTCAAAGTTCTTCACAATGAAAACATCATAATGTTTAGGGATTTGTACTTCTTAAGGAAGGCGATAATTGGCCTAATGACAGCCCACACTCTTTTGACTTTCAGTTTTCACGTGGAGAGAAAAAAATTATCAATAATTATCTCAAAGAAAATATTGGAACAAGTTGCGAACAAATTTATTTTTATATTATAAGGATAAAAATATTTATTTACACTGCACAGAACTTTATAAGTTTTAATGGTATGAAGATAAGAAATAGTCTGGCCTACTCTTTCCACATTCTCCCCTGACATACACCTAACAACAATGTGATTACTAAATAATTCTTCTTTGCTCAAGGGGTTAACTACTGGACTGTAGTTGTTCAGTGGCTATCTCTTCTTGGTAAGTGTAGAAGAGACTCTTTAGCTATGGTAAGCAGCAGCCTCTAGAAGGACTCTCCAAATCAAACCATTGTTCTCTAGTCTTGGGTAGTGCCATTGCCTCTGTACCGTGGTCTTCCACTGTCATGAGTAGAGTTTTCTTGCCTGAGGGTACACTAGGTCACGCTATTCTATCATATTTCTTTTCTTCTTATTTATTTTAGTTCTTGGTATAGCTTATTTTTATTGTTTATTACTTCTCTTTTAGTTTTTTTATTTCCTTGTTTCCGTTCCTCACTGGGCTAATTTTCCCTGTTTGGGGCCACTAGGCTTATAGCATCCTCATTTCCAACTAGGGCTGTAGATTAGCAAGTAATAATAATAATAATAATGATAATAATAATAATAATAAGGCTACGAGAGAGACCAAGATTTTCCATGTACACAAATAGGAAATGAAAAAGGAGAAATAAATAAAGAAAAATAACAGAAAAATTGAAAAATTGAAATTGAAAACTCGTCGACGTAATCCTTGGCCCAACACAGATGAAAACATTTAAAAGGAAAACGTGACGAGGTTTTGATCCAAGTTGTTGTATTAATTAATTAGCTGATTCAAATTGTGTATAAATGTTTGAAATGTTCTGGATTTCCTCTGTTCCTTTGTTGTACTGCTGCTGTCATTCCGAGAAACTTGCGCACAAGCAAATTAAGCCCCTCGATTTTAGGGGAAAAATCTTCTTATACAGTTAAAGAGATAATTGAATCCCTAGTGAATATATATTATTTTGATAAATGTATAACCTAAACTAATTTTGGAATATAATTTAAATTTAAAGGGTTTTTTTGAATAAAAATTACATAGAGATTCGAAATATCGATATATTATGAAATTATTTTGATAGGTACTGCCCGTGCAAAACTCATGGTTGTCCTGTTACCTTTTATGTTTTCGTTCATATTATTTTTGGAGTAAACCAATTTATCATCGATGATATAAAATACTTATAAATCATAGTCCTCATTCAAGTTTTTATTTTTTTATTTTATCCTAAATAACATTCATTCCTGGTGCAAGCTTACAGTGCAATCTCTTTATCTCATTTCACGTGAAATGAGTCGTGATGAAATTACTTATGGCATCCTAATATGCTTTTATAACTATTTCCTTGTTTCAAATTCTTGTTCGTCTTCTGATATTTCTAACATATCCACTCGTGTGTCTCGTTCTCTTCACATTCCAAAATTATTATTATTATTTAATTTGCACTGTCAAGTCACAAACATCATCTTTGTATTTTATTGCGAGATTTGCTTTTAGTTTAAATTTTTTAGTCTGCAAATTTTCGGCTGCATCACACAAGTTTCACTGAACCTCCGTCACATGACTTATCATTTTTCTTTCCATAGATTTTTTAGTTTTAACTAGCTTATATCCCTGCTTGGTGATCTGTTAGACTGGGGTTCGAGTCACGCTCAAACCTGTTAGTTCCTTTGGTCGGTGCAACCTCACTATCCTTGTGAGCTAAGGATGAGGGTTTGGGGGAACTATAGATCTACATGCTGAGTCATCAGCAGCCATTTCCTGCCCCTACCTGGGCCTATCTTGGGTGGAAAGAGGGCTTGTGTGCTGATCATATTAGTATACAGTCATTCTCTGGGGGGTATTGTCCTGCGAGCTAGGGCATTGTCATCGTCCTTTGACTCTGCCGTTCATGAGTTACCTTTAAACCAATCCACTTTCTAAGCACGGATGAAATATTAATAATAATAATAATAATAATAATAATAATAATAATAACGATGATGATAATGATGATGATAACAACAACAACAACAACAATAATAATAATAATAATAATAATAATAATAATAATAATAATAATAATAATCATCATCATAGCAGCCAGTATGAATCACAGTAATATTAGACAGTGTGTTCTGTACCAAAATCTGTACAAAACTTTGCAAAAAGTCTCCCTTATAACGGACTGTTCTTTATGTAAGTTAGAACCCTGACAATACCCTCTTTATTCATACACTTGTACTAAAAGGAAAACTACACAATTGGGAGGATGTATTGTTTCTGGTAATGAATACAATAATCGTTTTGGCTTCACGTTATTTTGATTATCTTATATGGAAGTAGAGGAAAGAAGTTTTATAGCAATATTGTCACAAGGATGAGAGAGAAGGAAGTTTGCATATATATATATATATATATATATATATATATATATATATATATACATATATATATACATATATACATATATATATATACATATATATATATATATATATATATATATATATACATACATATATATATATACATATATATATATATATATATATATATATATATATATATATACATACATATATATATATATACATACATATATATATATATATATATATATATATATATATATATATATATATATATATATATATATATATATATACATATATACACACATATATACATATATACATATATATATATATATATATATATATATATATATATATATATATATATATATATATATATATATATATATATATACATATATACATATATACATACATATATATATACATATATACATACATATATATATACATATATACATACATATATATATATATATATATATATATATATATATATATATATATATATATATATATATATATATATATATATATATATATATATATATATATATATATTCTTACAGATTCTTACAGACGTTTTCCAGGAAGAGGCCCTAGGGGGCCTGTGGCTCCAGTATGGTAGCCAGGACACTATGTGGGTGGTGGTGGCACGTGGTATTTATCTGAGCTTTATAATTGAATTTTTGATCCTGTGTTTTCCAAAATTTATCAAGCCTTGGCTCAAACTGTGACACTGTCTCTGGGTGTACCACCTCGTCTGGCAATTTGGTCCAAACGTTAACCACACGGTTAGGGAAGGAGTATTTGCAACTGTTCAGCCTGGCTCTTGTCTTGAATAATTTCTTATCATGGCCCCTTGTCACACTATCCTCCCTCATCCTGAAAAGACCCCCAGTACACTACTTATCATACTTGTTGACGATCTCAAATGTTTCAATCTGATCTCCTCTCGATCTCCTGTATGCTAATGATGGTAGATCTAATCTCTTAAGTCTCTCTTCATATGGCAGTTCCTTGAGACATGACACCAGTTTCGATGCTCTCCCTTTGCACATTTTCTATTGCGTTGATATCCTTGATAAGATGTGGGCACCACACTTGGTTGGCATATTCTAGGTGTGGCTGTACCAAGGATGTGAAGAGAGGCTTAAATGTTGCCGGTTCCAGGTGTACAAATATTCTCCTAATGAGGCCCACTATCTTATTTGCCTTCTCTATTTTCTCAGCCAGATGGTCAGCAAAAGTAAGTTTGTCGTCTATGACTACACCAATGTCTCTTTCCGTTCTGGTCTTGCTGATGTTGTTGTACAAGATGTAGCCATTATCGTCTACCGAGGTGTTGCCAATTCTCATGTATATGCTCTTCTCTGGATGGAAGAACAAAAGCCATTTCTTTGTCCATTTTCTAAGCTCATCTAGGTCCCCATGCAGCCTGTTGCAATCTTCCACATCCTGAATCCTCCTGAACACTTTAGTGTCGTCAGCATACAAAAACACCTCGCTGCCGTGCTTAACCACTTCAGGTAGATCATTTATGAACAGAACAAACAGCAAAGGACCCAGTACCGAGCCCTGAGGTACTCCACTAATAACCTCTTCCCAATCTGATGCCTCACCGTTCACTAAAACCCTCTGCCTTCTCCCTGTTAAGAGACCCTGGATCCAGTTCAGTAACTTCCCTTGGATATTATAGCTGGAAACATTTTTTATCAGCCTTTTCTCTGGTACGAGGTCAAAAGCCTTCATGAAGTCACAGTAAACCACATCTACTGCCATCCCCTCATCAAGTGCACACGTCCAGTTATCCAACACTATAATGAGCTGTAATGCTGTTGATCTCCCAGATATAAATCCAAATTGTCTCTTGCTAAACATGTTGTTTTTCTTCATATGTGTTAATATTTCTTCTCTGAGTAGTGATTCCATAAGCTTACAAATGACACTTGTAAGGCTGACTGGTCTGTAATTTCCAGGATCTTTCTTATTTCCTTTTTTTAATACGGCAGTAATATGTGCAATTCTCCATTCCTCTGGTACCACACCCTCCTGTAGTGAGCTGTTGAACAATATCCTAAGTGGTTCCAATAGTTCTTCCATCAGTTCCTTTACAATCCTTGGATGTATCCCATCTGGACTGGGTGATTTGTTCTTTTCGAGTTTCTGGATTACTTTCCTTATTTTTGCATGGGTGATATCCACTCCTTCAATGACAGGTACTTCTCTTGTATTACGTTTTTAGGGGAGCCAGGAACTGAAGACAAACTCGAAACTTAGAGGACAGGAAATCAACTACTTTATTAGCCGCTAGGTGGCGTACACAGTTATCAGTTAAGGTTTCACACATGTATTCTGCAAGGCATCATACAACATCCCCCTTCCTTGGAAAGGAACAAAAGTATTAAAACTTGGCCAATACTATAAAATGCAAAATCTCTGGGAGAGTATCATGTAAAGGACATAATAACCAAATGCAAAATTAGCTGGGGAATTATGTGGATAATACAAATTAACTGAATGTGGTTTACAGGGTTTCAGTTCAAAATATTATCAGTAAGTTTTTGTGTACCTTAGTTAATACTTTCTAGATTCATTTGACAGAGGAAAATGATCATGATTTATGGGTAAGACATATTAAGGTCAAACGTTCAATCAGTATACAATTCTTATATAGTAAAAAAAAAAAAACATAGTATTTACTGGCTGGATAGGGTAGACTGCCCATGCCAGCTGACTGGCTATTAATGATGGTTTATTTTGCCATCAGTATAAATAGCTGTGCCTACACATTTATATTTGTGTGATAAGTCGTTGGGTAGGTTTCGTCAGTCTGTTAGAGTGGCGGGTTGGTTGTTGGTTGGTTGCTGATGTTCGGCCTCGAGTTCGAGCTGGCGAAACCCTTAGACGGTGTGGCGACATTTCCAGCGGGGAGGGTCTGAGCTGCTGTTGTCTCGGGAAGAGTTTGCAGTTCCGTTGACCATACGTCATCCTCAGTGGTGTTTCCGAGCCAAGCAGGGCTACTCGGGGAATCGGAGAATGTGACATGACGCGGACGCAAGAGCACACGATTTTGACGTAGAGCTCGGCCAGGGTTGTCTGGTTGGTTCGGTAGGAGTTCAGGCAACTCCTTGCTGTGTTCATTGTATCGTTCTTGGCTCGCTTCCTGCCTGCTTGCTTGATATTCGTCAAACTTGTTATCACTAGGTGTGCGGTTGTATGCGGGCAGGGTTGTTTGTAGCTTCCGTTGGAAGAGAATTTCCGCGGGTGATGGGAGCTGAGGACCGAGGGGTGTCGTACGATAGGCTATCATTGCCCTATCTGTGTCCTCTGCAGATTTACGGATAAGTGCCTTCACGCTACGGATGGCACGCTCGATAAATCTATGGGATTTCGGATGTAACGGGGAGCTGCTTATATGCGTAACGTTGTACGATTTGAGCAAATCTTGGGAGGGTTGTCCGATAAACTGCGGGCCATTATCGGTGATGATCGTACTGGGTATACCGAATAACGAGAATGTGCTGCTAGTGAGCTGAGTGACTGTTCTGCTTGTTGAGTCAACACTTAGTTGGTGAATGACAGGAAACTTGGAGTAGTAGTCGGCGATAATCACATAGTTCCGGTCATTTACGGTAAACAAGTCCATGCCGAGGGTGTACCACGGCTGGTTCGGGAGGTTTGGAGTGATGGCTTCCATGGGCTCCTTGGGTTGTGAGGCTTGGAATGTCTGGCATTGTTGGCACTGATTGACGAGTTATTCGATATCGCGGTTAATACCTGGCCAGAATAAACACATCCGCGCACGGGCCTAACATCGCGTGATGCCTTGGTGACCTTCATGAATAGTTTCGAGGTACTGTGTACGCAGACTTTCCGGGACCATGAGCTGTTCACCCTTGATCGTAAGACTGTTTTCGATGTTGAGTTCGTCGCGATATGGCCAATATTTACGGATCTCGGCAGGCAAGTCTCTCTGCTTCTCGGGAAATCCGCTGATGATATACTTCTGCAGTAGTACGAGTTCGTCATCACTAGCTGTTGCACCTCTGAGTTCCGCTAGCTTGTTGTTGCTGAACTGTACATAGCACACTTTGATATTCAAGTCTATCGGCTTGTCGGCGCCGTGTTTTGGGAGTCGCGATAAGCTGTCGGGCAAAGTCATCTCCCTCCCGGGTTTGTACTTTATATCGTAATCGTAGCGCTGAAGACGCAGGAACATCCGTTGCAGCCGTGCTGGGGCGGCAGTTAAGTTCTTCTTACTGATCATTTCGAGTGGTTTGTGATCAGACTCTATATGGAAACGTTCGGCACCGAAGAGGCATGCCAATAGTTCACGTTCAATGTTGGCGTAGCGCATTTCGGTGTCTGTAAGACTTTTCGATGCAAAAGCGATAGGTCAGCCATCTTGAAGCAGTGCTGCACCAAGGGCTTCTTGATTCGCATCTACTTGGATTACAGACGGCTTTGCCGGGTCAAAGTAAGGAAGAGATCCTGCTTGGCAGATAAGCCGTTTTACGGACATGAAGGCTTCGTCGTGTTCAGGATGCCACTTGAAATCAATGTTCTTTTGAAAAAACTTGCACAGCTGGGCGGTGTGGTCACTTAGGTTGGGTACGAACGGTGCCAGATGGTTCGCCATTCCGAGGAACGATTGTAGTTCACTGATAGAAGTCGGCGCTTTGAGCTGAGCGATGGCTTGGACCTTGACTGGGTCAGGTCGGACTCCACTTTTGGAATAGATGTTGCCAAAGAATTGTACCTCTGATATGGATATCACGCATTTCGCGGGGTTGAACACGAGTCCTCTCTCTCTAGCTCAATTGAAAAGTGTGGATAGTCTCTCGGAATGCTCTGCTGGTGTGGATGCGTATACAATAATATTGTCCGCAATCGACACAACGCCGGGTAGTCCCTGCAAGATCTCGTCCATCGCTCGCTGAAACAGATCCTGACTTACGTTGAGTCCAAAGGGGAGCCTTCGGAAGCAGTACCTTCCGAATAGGCTGTTGAATGTGGTCAGCAGCTGGCTGTCATGGTTGAGTTGGATGCACCAGTAGACATGCTATGCATCGGGCTTGGTGAAAACTGTTGCACCAGCAAAAACATGTGTTAGTTCTTCCACAGTCGGCGTGTGGTGTTGACCTCTCTTTAGAGCACTGTTGAGGTCTTTTGGATCCAAGCATATTCTGAGAGATCCATCGGGTTTTGTCACATATGTAATACTGGACACCCAATCGGTGGGTTCCGCTACGGGACAGATTACTTCAAGACCCACCATACGATTGAGTTCGCTTTTGATCTGCTCGCGTAGTTGAATGGGCGCTCGTCTCGGCGGGTGTCTTACTGGGTTTGCGTCATCCTTCAGAGTTAGTTTCTGCTCAGAACTGAATTTACCGATACCCTCGAACCAGTCAGGGAAGTGGCTTTTCATGTCTTCCAATGAGGTATAACCCACACTGCGTTGAAAGACATGCTTTCAAAGTCATTGCTCAGGTCGTACGTAATCACGGCATTAACTTGGCGGTCAAATCGCTGTTGCGGCTTTGGCTGTGATTGGTTCGAATTTTGCTTGACTGCGATCGGCTGTTCTGAGGTTTGGAGCGTACATTAGACTTAGAACGGGCTCGCTTAGTGTTTTGACAAGCCTTTGCCCAGTGACCCGTTTTCGAACACAGTTTACACATATCGTCTACGGCGGGACAGTCCTTGCGGTCATGCGGTTTTCCGCCACAGAAAAAACAGTTTTTTGCTTTCGGACGGCTCTTGTGTCTCGACTTCGCCTTCTGAAGGGAGTCGATGGATTTGTTGACGTGCCCCAATTGATGTAGCTGGGTCTGCGTTGCCTCAAAAGTTCTCGCAAGATCAATTGCTTTGTCAAGCGTGAGTTGTTTCGGATCTTGGTCCAAGAGCTTTTTTCTTACTGCGACATGTGCTGTACCTATGATAACCTGGTCGATGAGGTTATCTTCAAGGTTGTTGCCTTCAAAATTGCATCGTTGAGCCTGCACCTTGAGACGGTTGATATAGCTGTCAATCGGCTCCTCCTGCCGCTGTATGAGTTCGCGCAGCTGGAAACGGGAGAGCCTGAAGTTTGACTTGGGCTCGAAGTAATTAACAAACGCTTCCCACACATCGGTCGGACTGGAACGTTGCTCATCCGTGAGGCGAGTCCAGTTGTCAAAAATCTCTACCGCTTGAGGCCCCATCCAGAGGAGTATGTAGTTTACTATCTCTGGCCCCTGTTTGCAAGTGTAGTTGGGAGTGGCAAGGATCAGTTCGCAATATCTTCTGAAAGTTTTGAATGAATGTGGCAAGTTGGAACATTGCCAATCAAAGCTGGGTGGCTTTATGCCCATCAAGTCATTTGTGAATACATATGTTGGGTTGCCCCCTACCGCACCTGGGTCATCATGCCCCATCTTCAGGGACTAAGAATGTCACAGTTCACAGGTAAACACAAGTATAGAAAGGTCACTGAAGCCAAGTGTTCAGGTTTTTTAAGATGGCGGCATCCATAAAACTCGCGTGGTCCAGGATCTGGGGTGGTTGATGGTCTGCCACAGTGGCTAGGCGTGATGGCAGGGCCTCTAAGTCGTTGAGAAAGGTGGCTGGGATCTTATTCACACATCGATAGTTCGTTTGGCGTGTAAATCACTCACTCGCTGCCACCATATTACATTTTTAGGGGAGCCAGGAACTGAAGACAAACACGAAACTTAAAGGACAGGAAATCAACTACTTTATTAGCCGCTAGGTGGCGTACACAAAGTTATCAGTTAAGGTTTCACACATGTATTCTGCAAGGCATCATACAACATCTTGCTGTAGCCTCTGGTATTTCCCCTTCCGGTTCTCTGATGAATATCCCGGCCTACTGTTTTGATGAAATATCTGCCTTCTCCTTGTTGTTAGTTTTGGTACTTGATTTTCATTACTGTCATACAGGTCACCTATACCTTACTTTGTTCTTGTTTTAGATGTAACATATTGCCAAAAAATTTTGGGATTATCTTTCACATGACTCGATATTTCTTTCTCCTTTATCTTTAAAGCATTTCTGGTCTGCCGCCTGACTTGATTATTTAGCCTCCTGTACTCCTCCTCCATGCCTCTGACTGTATCCCCTGGATAGTCCTCTTGTTTTAGTTGTTTTAACCTTGTCCATAGCCTTTGTTTCTTTTTTATTTTTTACCACAGTTTTCTATTCATCGGTAGGTTCTCATTTGTCCTTTGCCTTATCTTGTTTTGGCCCTTATATTGTTTCTTAGGTGCACATTCCTCAACAATTTCACGAAATTTTGCAAGCATTTTATTCCATTTTTCTTCTGTGTTTAGTTCCTCTGACAGGTACTGGGTCCAGTCCACATTCATTCTTTGCCTCATGAGTTGATAATTGGCCTTTTCATATAAGTATATCACTTTCTTTCCTTGAACCTCTACCTCCTGAATATCACAGTTAATTAAAATACATGCTTGGTCACTTCTACCCTGAGAACATTCTACTCTAATATCATCAATTATGGAATCCTCATTACTGAAAACTAAATCAAGAGTGCTACCAATTTTGTCTCCTCTTGTTCTTGTGATATCCTGAATGTGTTGTGTAAAAAAACAATTACGGATTCTTTCTATGAACTGTGTGTTAAAATCTGTTGGCCCCTCTTTTGTCGTGTAATTGCTCCACTTGATGCGAGGAAGATCAAAGTCCCCAACAACTATTTTATATTGCACCTTAACATCACTCACTTCCTGCAGTAGTTGAAGCAATTTGTTATTATATTCCTTGTCACTGCTGGGGCTACGATATATGTTGGTAATTTATATCTTGTCTTTTTTATCTGAGATCTCTACACAGCAGTATTCTTCATATTTAGTGGCTAGCTCCACAGTGGTGAAACGTAAATCCCTCCTAACGTATATTATCAGCCCTCTACCCATGTCACTATGCAGATTCTGTTCAACAATCTCATAACCATCTAATGTATACTCTGCTGTAATCCTTTCATACCTGTAATTTTTAGGCTTAACCTCTTGAAGACATATAATACTAGGTAGCACTTTCATTTCCTTAATTCTTGTGTCTAATTCACGCCTCTTATCCATGCTGTATACATCTACATTACTAGACATAAATAAGGTTTTTCTATTTACGTTATTTGTATATTCTGCAGATTTCTTCTTAGGGACTACTATTACTGGGTGCTCCTTTCTTCCTGTGGCCTTGTGTCCACTGAACTCACCACTTCTCTGGGGTCCCTTAGATTGCCCTGTTCCTTTGCCTTCACCATTCTCCTCCTCCAGGGTGGTCCAACAACTACATATACTGTATATATACCCAGAAGGACAGAGAGGGATTTAAGTCTGATGTAATTTTCTGAAGCCTTTTATCACACAATGAAATATTTTGTTTGTCATAATTTTTTTCTTTATTCTTTTCAGATTTCTACTATTTCTCCATCCCTTTCTTCAATTTTGCTTTCCAAACTCTCCACTTTCACTTAGAAAGTAAAGAAATAATAGCTTTGGTTTACGAGAATCGTACTGTGTATTCATTTGAAGTTGTTAAATGGAAAAGGCCACCCATTTTTACAGCAGGAATATTAGTATTAACAGACTTCTCTTTTATAAAATACAATCTTAATTAAGTTTTGTTTCCAAGAAACTCTATACGAAACATCAAAATTTGTATCCATAATCAATATTTGGTGTTACAATTAGTCCAAAGGGACTAAGAGAAACTTTGTTTGGCCGGAGTCTCGTGCACAGATTAATGAAGATTGTGATCTTAAGCCCAATATCATTTATTGCTCTATTTCTTAATCATTTTCAATTTAAATAATGGATTAAATTTCCTCCTAAGAAATCTTAGTAATGAAAAGATTTTAATTTTTTGGGATGTGCACTTCAGGAATGTGATTTTTGGCCTGATGACATTGCAGGGTCTTTGTACTTCTTGGCCAATATACTACTGACTTTTTCGATAAAAAAAATCCTTTAAAATTCCCAAGTAACTATAATGATAGTTAATAGTAAGAACATCTAAATTCATAATTATAAACGTTTATCAATTACTATAAATTTATCAAATAAATGAATAAACTTTGCATAAAACAACGAAGCTTGCTGATATGGAAAATATTTTCTGATGAGTAATGGCAGTGATGTCTGTTTCGTCCTGGATAATCTTAAGTAGAGAGGCTCGGGTTCTCCGAGAGTCCTGGATCGGGTCAAGCCCTAAGAAATTGACTCCGTTGAGGATCCTTCCTCTTGGGTGTCTTCCGATTCAGGACTACCTCTCGGTTTGGGGTTCCGAGACAGTCAGGATAGTAAGAGAGTATCCTGTCACTGACGTCCCCCGGTTATCCAGCAAAACAGCAACAGGCTTTCTATGGTCTGTTGTTGAAATCTCTCTCTCTCTCTCTCTCTCTCTCTCTCTCTCTCTCTCTCAACTATTTATTATTGCCGCTTGTTTTTATTATGGCTATTCTTTCGGCCCTCATTTAGATTTGCATCAAAAGCAGTTACTTAACAACAAACTGTTGGAAAGTATTGCTACTACGAGAGAGGAAGAATAAGAATATATATATATATATATATATATATATATATATATATATATATATATATATATATATATATATATATATATATATATCATACACACACACACACACACACACACACACACATATATATATATATATATATATATATATATATATATATATATATATATATATATATATATATATATATATATCATACATATATATACATATACATATATATATCATACATACATACATATATATATCATACATACATACATATATATATCATACATACATACATATATATATCATACATACATATATATATATATATATATATATATATATATATATATATATATATATATATCATACATATACATATATATATATATATATATATATATATATATATATATATATATATATATATATATATATATATATATATATATATATATATATTATATATATATATCATACATATACATATATATACACACACACACACACACACACACACACATATATATATATATATATATATATATATATATATATATATATATATATATATATATATATATATATATATATATATATATATATATATATATGGGCTGGTCATGGACAAAGAATGAATGAATGAGTTGAAGTTCTCTCTCGTCATGCCTAATGAGCCGTGGCTGAATTAATCAATCAATCATTCTAATGCGAGAGAACACTTTACAAATCCCTTTGATGCCTTTTGATATTTATTTTTAGGTAGAATTTATCTTATTATAAGAAACGTCTCCCGTTAAATTATCAAATTCTGATGGATTTCTTCCATTCATGACCTTACAGTTGGTTGAGACTAATATTATATTTGAGTTTTCCAAATATCTATGATTATGAACAACAAGATTTGGATAGTGAATGGCATTCCCTTTTCAAGTAATAATATTGACATTTTCACTTCTGAAAATATCTACACAGTCATTTCTAGCTGAAGTTTATCAGATATAATCTAATCTTTTAAAGTTTGACCGAGCATTGCTCACTATTCCCATATCAAATGCAGACGGTAAATGTATTTTCTCTATGGTAAACTAATATGCAATTCCTGTTTTCTTGTGAGAAAATCAAAGTACATTTCTTCGTCAAATTAACATTATTTTCAACAAAAATAATTTTACTGAAATAGGAGGTTGTTGGATGGAGAATATCACATATATTTACAGAAGGACTATTAGTATGAAAAGACTTCTCTTGTATAAACTGTAAGTTTAAGTCGCGTTTCCAAGAAACTCAATACAGAACATCAACATTTGTATCCATAATGAATATTTGGTGTTAAAATTAGTCCAAAGGAACTAAGAGAAACAAACCACCAGTTCAATTTCATACTTTTAAAAAGTAAATACAGAGAAAAGAAGGCATAAAATACAGTACACTCAACCCAGACCTTTGGGTTAAATGATACAGAATCTTAATGTAAAATTCTTTGTAGTGCGTCTTCAGTGCATCTCCTTTCTTGTACTGCTGCTCTCATTCCGAGCAAGTTGCGCAGAAGCAAATTAGCCCCTTGATTTTTGGGACAAAAAATGCTTATACAGTCATAGAAATTATTAAATCCATAGTAAATATATATATTATTTTGATAAATGTATAATATAAACTAATTTTAGAATAGAATTCAAATATAAAGGGTTTTATAACTAAAAATCACATAGAGATTTGGTACGTCGATATATTAGGAAATTATTTTGATCAGTACTGCGTGTGTAACTCTTCAAGTACAAGTGTCTTGAAAGTTTGTAACTATGATTTCCATTATATTTGGTGTAAACCAACATGAATTTAATCTTTAATAATTAAAAGTACGCACAAATTATAGTCATCATCCAAGGTTTAATGTTATTATTAACATAAAAGGCTTATTTGGTGACTGGTGCAAGCTTCAAGGATAATTATTTTATCCCATTTCACCTTAAAATTAGTTGTAATGAAAATAGCTATGGCAACCTACTATGCTTTTCCAACTGCTTCCTTGTTTTCTAATCAATGTTTTTCTGATTTGATATTTAATAACTAATCCACCCTTGTATCTCGTTCTCTTCACGTTCCAAAATGTTCTCTGTTATTTTCTTCGCACAGGTCACAAACCAAACATTCACTCGTGAGACCCGTGCATAGAATGATTGATCAGATTGTAAGATTTCTTTTAAAAATGTCAGCATGTTATTAATGAAACAATCCTCTGATCTTATTTCCACAGAGGAATGTGGAGCAATTAATTTCGAGGTTCTTAACTTTGTGATGCTTATAGCATCATGCTTTTCCAACTAGGGTTGTAGCTTAGCAAGTAATAACAACAACAACAACAACAATAATAATGAAAATGATGGTGATGTTAACAACAACAATGACAATGATAGCAACAATAACAACAACAATAATAATAATAATAATAATAATAATAATAACGAAGATGATAATGATGACGATGATGATAACCACAACAGCGACAATAATAATAATAAAAATGATAATAATAATAATAATAATAATAATAATAATAAAAATAATAATAATAATAATAATAATAATAATAATAATAATAATAGCCAGCATGAACCAGAGTAATATTGGAGCACAGTGTGTTCTGTACCAAAATCTGTACAGAACTTTGCAAAGTCTCCCTTATAACGGACTGTTCTTTATGTAAGTTAGAACCCTGACAATACCTTCTTTTTCATACACTTATACTAAAAGGAAAACATTACACAATTGGGAGGATGTATTGTTTCTGGCAATCATTACAATTATAATTTTTGCTACACGTTATTTTGACTATCTTATATGGAAGTAGAGGAAAGAAGTTTTATAGGAATATCATCCCAAGGATGAGAGAGAAGGAAGTTTCGCATACAGTATATATATATATATATATATATATATATATATATATATATATATATATATATATGTATATATATATATATATATATATATATATATATATATATATATATATATATATATATATGTGTGTGTGTGCATGTGTGTGCATGTGTGTGTGCATGTATATATATATATATATATATATATATATATATATATATATATATATATATATATATATATATATATATATATATATATATATATATATATATATGTGTGTGTGTGTGTGTGTGTGTGTGTGTGTTAATTATTAGTAAAGAATTTAAATCTAAACCCCAAGGAACTCTATAAAAAGCATCAATAATATCACTTATTTATCTTTTTCTTAATCGTATTTGATTCAAATAACGGAATACATTTCCTCCTAAGAATTCTTAACAATGAAAATATCATAATGTTTAAGGATGTGTATTTCAGGAATGAGATATTTTGGCCCGATGACATCACAGGCTCTTTGACTTATTTGATAAAAAAAATATCCTCTAAAATTCTTACGTAGCTGTAATGATAGTTAATATTAAGGACTGGATTGAGTGTACTATATTTCATGCCTTATTTTCCTTGCATTTACTTTTTAAAAGCATGAAATTGAAATGATGGGTTGTTTTTCTTAGTTCCTTTGGACTAATTTTAACACGCACACACACACACAATATATATATATATATATATATATATATATATATATATATATATATATATATATATATATATATATATATATATATATATATATATATATATATATATATATATATATCCGAGTATGTTAAGGAATCGCGAACATATATCAGTGGAGGTTTTAAACTTAGGCCTAGTATCACATGTTTTCTTTTCTATAATTGTAAATACACATATACCTAGGCACTTCCACCAATTTTGGGGGGTAGCCGACATCAACAAACAAAAACAAAAAGGGGACCTCTACACTCTACGTTCCTCCCAGCCTAACAAGGGACTCAACCGAGTTCAGGTGGTACTGCTATTTAATTGAAATAACAATATATTTCGGCTCAAAATTCTTCACAACGAAAACATCATAATGTTTAGGGATTTGTACTTCTTAAGGAAGGCGATAATTGGCCTAATGACAGACCACACTCTTTTGACTTTCATTTCTTACGTGGAGAGAAAAAAATTAGCAATAAAAAGAAAATATTTTGCGGCACAGTGTAAAATCCGAACGTCGGACGTCGGATGCCGTCCGGGAGAATAGAAAACCGCTTGTATCACCGGTAAAGGCGCCATAATACACCACTTTTTTGACACTGGTAATTTTCACTGATACTTTGTTATTTCCTGAATAAATGTTCGAAAAATATTGATTTATTTTCATTTTATTGAGAATAGCGGGCAATTAAATAGTGTAATGTTGACGTCCGATTCAGATTATTCTCAATAACATCAAAATAAACCAATATTTTTCGAACATTTTTTCAGAAAATAACAGAAAGTATCAGTGAACATTACCAGTCACAGAAAAGAGGCGTATTTTCGCGTCTTTCCCGGTGATACAAGCGATTTTCTATTCTCCCGGACGGCATCCGACGTCCGGATTTTACACTGTGCCACATTTTGCGAACAAATATCTATTTTTATTATAAGGATAAAAATATTTATTTACACTGCACAGAACATTATAAGTTTTAATGGTATGAAGATAAGAAATAGTCTGGCCTACTCTTTCCACATTCTCCCCTGACATACACCTAACATCAATGAGATTACTAAATAATTCTTCTTTGCTCAAGGGGTTAACTACTGGACTGTAGTTGTTCAGTGGCTATCTCTTCTTGGTAAGTGTAGAAGAGACTCTTTAGCTATGGTAAGCAGCAGTCTCTAGAAGGACTCCAAAATCAAATCATTTTTCTCTAGTCTTGGGTAGTGCCATAGCCTCTGTACCGTGGTCTTCCACTGTCATAGGTAGAGTTTTCTTGCCTGAGGGTACACTAGGTAACACTATTCTATTTTATTTCTTTTCTTCTTATTTATTTTAGTTCTTGGCATAGCTTATTTCTATTGCTTATCACTTCTCTTTTAGTTTTTTTTATTGCCTTGTTTCCATTCCTCACTGGGCTATTCATCCCTGTTGGGGCCACTAAGCTTATAGCATCCTACTTTTCCAACTAGGGCTGTAGATTAGCAAGTAATAATAATAATAATAATAATAATAATAATGATAATAATAATAATAATAATAATAATAATAATAATAATAATAATAATAATAATAATAATAATAATAAGGCTACGAGAGAGACGAAGACCTTCCATGTACACAAATAGGAAATGAAAAAGAGAAATAAACAACGAAAAAGAAAAATAACAGAAAAATCGAAAAATCAAAATAGAAATCTCGTCGACGTAATCCTTGGCCCAACACAGATGAAAACATCTAAAAGGAAAACATGACGAGGTTTTGATCCAAGTTGTTGTATTAATTAATTAGCTGATTCAAATTGTGTATAAATGTTTGAAATGTTCTGGATTTCCTCTGCTCCTTTGTTGTACTGCTGCTGTCATTCCGAGAAACTTGTGCACAAGCAAATTAAGCCCCTCGATTTTAGAGGAAAAAATAATTCTTATACAGTTAAAGAGATAATTGAATCCCTAGTGAATATATATTATTTTGATAAATATATAATCTAAACTAATTTTGGAATAGAATTCAAATTTAAAGGGTTTTATGAATGAAAATTACATAGAGATTCGAAATATCGATATATTATGAAATTATTTTGATTGGTACTGGGCGTGCAAATCTCGTGGTTGTCTTTTTAACTTTTATGTTTTCGCATATTATTTTTGGAGTAAACCAATTTATCATTTATGATATAAAATACTTATAAATCATAGCCCTCATTCAAGTTTTTTTTTTTTTTATTTTATCCTAAATAACATTCATTCCTGGTGCAAGCTTAAAGTGCAATCACTTTATTCCATTTCATCGTGAAATGAGTCGTGATGAAATTACTTATGGCATCCTAATATGCTTTTATAACTATTTCCTTGTTTCAAATTCTTGTTCGTCTTCTGATATTTCTAACATATCCACTCGTGTGTCTCGTTCTCTTCACATTCCAAAATTATTATTATTATTTAATTTGCACTGTCAAGTCACAAACATCATCTTTGTATTTTATTGCGAGATTTGCTTTTAGTTTAAATTTTTTTTAGTCTGCAAATATTCGGCTGCATCACACACAAGTTTCACTGAACCTCCGTCACATGACTTATCATTTTTCTTTCCATAGATTTTTTAGTTTTAACTAGCTTATATCCCTGTTTGGTGATCTGTTGGACTGGGGTTCGAGGCCCACTCAAATCTGTTAGTTCCTTTGGTCGGTGCAACCTCACTATCCTTGTGAGCTAAGGATGAGGGTTTGGGGGAGCTATAGATCTAAATGCTGAGTCATCAGCAGCCATTTCCTGCCCCTACCTGGGCCTATCTTGGGTGGAAAGAGGGCTTGTGTGCTGATCATATTGGTATATAGTGATTCTCTGGGGGTATTGTCCTGCGAGCTAGGGCATTGTCATCGTCCTTTGACTCTGCCGTTCATGAGTTACCTTTAAACCAATCCACTTTCTAAGCACGGATGAAATATATGGGTAGACTATGGGTAATAAATGTATAATAAAATCAAATTATTTTTTTTAATGCACATTTTTCTTTGGATTTAGAATTAGATTCTTAGTTATATTTTCTTCAAAATTTAGGCCAATTATTTTAGAACTGATGTTTTATCTGTGAAAACAATGTAAGAGAGAGAGAGAGAGAGAGAGAGAGAGAGAGAGAGAGAGAGAGAGAGAGAGAGAGAGAGAGAGAGGACGAGCCTGAAGCATGAAACACGAGCATCCCAATTTATCAAGAAAGTCTCGGTCGAAAGTTAAAAGTTATTTTCTCTTATCTTCGAATAAAAAAAGGAGATAAAATTACTAAGGCCGTTCAAAAGAACATTAACAACATTTGTTAACAGAATCTTTTAACGTCAATAATTTTCTCTTTTGGAGTCCTTGGGCTTATATCCTCCTACTTTTCCGACTAGGGTTGCAGCCTAGCAATTAATAATAATAATAATAATAATAATAATAATAATAATAATGATTTTCAAAACGTAGGGGGGATGGGGGTAGGAAGGGGCAGTTGCAGGAGTGAGGGGGGGGGGGGGGGACGTAAAGTCATCAAGATGTAATGTTACTTTCACGATTGGGAGACATTAGCATATGTCTTATATGATGCCCCCCCCCCCCACTGCCCCCCCCCCAAAAAAGACATTTCTTTCAAAAAAAGTTGATTTTATGGTCATTTCTGCTTCTTTTTGATACATTTATAACCTATGTCCTTTAAAATTATATGTATAAAGCAAGGTCTAAACATGAAAGCCATATTGTAGTTTCTGTCGTAAAAAATCCATTATTTTTAAGTTATTCCTTCACTATTATCAATTCAGTGATGAATAATAACGACCTTTTATTTTTAAAATTTTACATTTTTATTTATATTAATGTGGGTAAATTATTTTAAACCTCTCTTATATTACCTTTCAGCAAGTATTTGAAAGTACGATTTTTAAAAAGGGAAGATTTTCCAGATTTACGGTTTTTCTTTTAATTTTAAAATAATCTTTATCATCCGGACAGAAAAAGTGATTTACTATGCATTATATATATATATATATATATATATATATATATATATATATATATATATATATATATATATATATATATATGTATATATATATATATATATATATATATATATATATATATATATATATATATATATATATATAACTTCTCACTAGGGTATGATTCCTCCGTCTCCCCCTACCCAAGAGAAGGGGAGAGACCGAGTATTATTCAATAACGTGTATAAAAAAGCAACAATAGATAAGCGGTATCAATAACTTGATATTGTCTTCCAAGAACCCTGTCACGAATCCCCTGTAATTGACACCCACTTAGAATTACACAGGTTGATTGATTGACTTAATTGAGGATCATACTGTGCTGGAGGTGTTACTTGAAGGTCCGGCTTCTCCAAGTGACACTTACATTTAGCTCGAGTTGAATTCATTTGCATTCATTAGGAATGAATTATCCTTTGTCAATATGGAAATGTTGAATTCATGACAAGTTGACATAAGGTGATACTAGTGGACTCAAAAATCCCTTTGAGCGATTTTAAGTTTAAAGGTCGCTCATGAATGGCAGAGGCAAGGGGGCAGGACAATACCCTAGAGACTGACCGTACATTTGATCATCGCCTAAGGCCACTCTCAAGCTGGGATCAGTGAGGGCCAGGCAATGGCTGGTGTTGCATCATTATTTAGACTTATAGACTCCCCTCAAACAACCATCCCTAGCACACAAGGATGGTGAGGTTGCAGACAACATATAGAGCTTGACAGGATCACGAACTCCCATCCACTGGGTTACCAGACATCAAATAGGTTACGGCAATTGGGTTTTTGAATTCAATCCATCAAAAGTATTAAATAGATATTACTGTATTCTATTGGTCGAATTAAAAGTATTCACCAACAGCTTTCCAGATCAAATAAGAGTATATGAATGTCGGTATAATCACCATAAGGCATTTCATAAAAAATAAATTCTAACCCATTAAAAGGCTGAAAGACATATGATAAAAATACTTAGTAAAGAGACAATATTTAGCCGACTGGAATGATTTTCGTGAACGGAAAGAATTTTCATGTAGTAACCATTGCAGGGAGTGAGGCTAACAACCTCATCCTACATGGATATCAAATAACTTTATATAAACAACACCAACTACTAATGCGACAGTTTCTAATCCACTGGAGGACAAAGGCCTCAGACATGTCCTTATTTATGAGTGGGGTTTGTCCAGCTTTCTTCCTCAAGCTGG
>NC_090736.1:138395071-138400018 GCF_036898095.1 Palaemon carinicauda | reverse complement strand
TTGTTTATGATTATAGTAAATTACTTTAGAAGGGATACCTAAACTTGGTGAAGGGTTTGCGTATTGCTATGATCAGCAAAGCTGTACTAGTCAGGGCTGCGTTGTTATTGTTATTGGTATTATTATTATTTTCATTATTATTATTATTGTTATTATTATCATCATTGTTGTTATTATTATTATTATTATTATTGTTGTTATTATTATTATTATTATTATTATTATTATTATTATTATTATTGTTGTTGTTGTTATTATCATTATTATAATTATTATTATTACTATTATTATTATTACTATTATTATTATTATTATTATTACTATTATTATTATTATTATTATTACTATTATTATTATTACTACTACTACTACTACTACTACTACTACTACTACTACCTAAGCCACAATAATAGTTGTAAAAGCTTTAGATGCTATAAGCCCAATGGCTCCAACAGGAAAAAATAGCCCAGTGAGGAAAGGGAATAAGGAAATAGATAAACGATATGAGAAGTAATGAACAATTCAAATAAAATATTTTGAAAACAGTAACAAAAAAAAAAAAACTGATATTTCATGTATAAACTATAAAAAGACTTATTTCAGTCTTTTCAATATAAAAACATTTGCTGCAAATTTGAACATTTGAATTTCTACCGATTCAACTACCCGATTAAGTTGGTTTTCGGTGAGCGATCAGACGAAAATATCCCACCATCACCAACCCGCACTGGTCAGTGAGGTGAAGAAAACTTACCAAAGCCCAGTCATTAATGTCTGAGGACTTTGTCCTGCAGTGGACTAGAAACCGCTGCATTTATTGTTGTTGTAATTTCTATATAACCGAGTTAACTATAAAGGTTTAAAGGCCGCTCATGAATGGCTGAGCAAGGGACATTGACAGTGCTCTATCAAGCAGGACAATGCCCTAGAGACTGACCACATATACATATGATCAGCGCCCAGGCCCCTCTATACCTAAGCTACGACCAAGGAGGGTCAGGCAATGGCTGCTGATGAATCAGTAGATAGACAAATAGGCTTCCCCAACCCCCATCATTAGCTCACAAGGATGGTGAGGTTGCAGCGACCAAATGAAATAAGGGGACTGGAACCCCAATCTGGCGTTCACCAGTCAGGGACGTTACCGCATCGGCCACCACAACTATAGTCAATTCTTTTTAGCGAGGCATATTTGCACCGACTCACAGGGGTGCCCTTTCAGCTCGGAAACGTTTCCTGACTGCTAATTGGTTGGACAAGATAATTCTAGCCAATCAGGTAGCAGGAAACTTTTTTCCGAGCTAAAAGGGCACCGCTGCGAGTCGGTGCAAATGCGCCTCATTAAAAAAGATTGAGTATATGATCGGAATGTTGTAGATAAAGAATCCTGCTGGCATCTCAAGTTATGGACCTGCTTGATTGTACAGTTAGACGCAGGAGATCCTGGCACACCACGCTCTGAGGAAGTGCACCGTATCACACCCTTACTGCGTGGCTAGTAACCAAACAGATAGCATAGGGAGAGATGGCATGAGTGGTTGGCGGGGCTAAACACAAGAACTCTCCGCTTGGCAATAGTGTGACAGGGTGCACTTTCTCTGAGCAGTGTTGCCAGGTTTTCTTAATGAAAAAAAGGCCAACTTGTAAACATCAGAAGCTCTAAAAGGCCAACCCATTAGTAGAAAAAGGCCAAATATATAGTATTTAAGGCCCGCCTTTTTTTACATATTACTAAAGGCCAACCCATTTTGAAGAAAGGCCAAATTATAGGTTTTTTGACCTGAAAAAAAAACTGGCAACGCTGGGAAGAGGTGTGTCAGGAACTCGTGCGTCCAACTGTACATGGAGTTCTTACTTTTAAAGCATTCAAGTTAATGTGATACGTAAATATAATTGAAGTTTACATCCACGAGACTGAAAAAAAAAAAAAAAACTAAAATACGGTGGAGTGGATCTTGTAAAGTTCTTACTTTTAAAGCATTCAAGTTAATGTGATACGTAAATAGAATTGAAGTTTACATCCACGAGACTGAAATAAAAATAAAAAAGAGAAACAAACTAAAATACAGAGGAGTGGATCTTGTTCAAGACCGTAATAAGCCACCCAGAGACCTGAGATTCAGGAGACTTAATTTGCTAGGTGCAAAGAGTCGCCGTGCACTCACTGGCAACGGATCACAAAGAATCCTTAAGAGGGAATGGAGGCACACCTTGGAGTGGGAGGCCGTTCTAAAAGTCATGTCTAATGATTTGCAAACAAACAAGAGGGACAGACATTAAAGAAAACCCGGATGCGCGAGAGAGGAAAGTTCTTTGTGGCGGGTGGGACGTCTCGTCTGTTGGGCCTTCCTGAATAAATAATACGTCGGGGTTTGAACACACAACTCAGATCGGTAATTATTGTTATGGGAAAATGTTATCACATTAAGGAATGGGTTGGAGTTAGCGATAGCATCGTTCCAGGTACACAGACGGGGATCTTAATGGACTTGCAGGTGTTTGGTTTTCCATCTTTTTTATTATTTAAGAACAAGCACTCGACGCGGGAGACTGGCATCTGTCGTATTTGCGTAACTCGTTTTTATTGACTTTCAAGTTTTTTTGGGATGTGACAATTTTTTTTTTTTTTTTTTTTTTTTGCAAATACTTTTTACCCTAGAAATACACAATTGTCTCTGCAACATTACAAGGCGTAAGATGAGCTGTTTTTAAGTCGTTTTGCGAGGAGACAATTTATTTTTGCAAATCCTTTTACCCAAAATTACACATTTGTGTGCAACATTGCAATGCGTAAAATGAGCTATTTTTAATTTGTTGCGAAGACTATTTGCCTTAAATACAAGTTTGTCTCTACAACATTGCAATGCGTAAAATGAGCTGTTTTTAGTTTGTTGCAAAAACTGTTTGCCCCAAATACACATTTGTCTCTGCAACATTGCAATGCGTAAAATGAGCTGTTTTTAATTTGTTTCAAACACGGTTTGCCCCAAATAACATTTGTGTCTGCAACATTGCAAGGCGTAAAATGAGCTATTTTTATTTGTTTCAAAGACTATTTTCCCTAAATACACGTTTCTCTGTAACATTGCACTGGGTAAAATTGGCTAATTTTAATTTGCTGCTAAGACTATTTGCCCTAAATACACATTTTACTGCAACATTGCAGTGCGTAAGTTGAAGTATTTTTTTTTCACATTTTTAATAGCACAGAAAAAAAAGTTGTAACTAAAACACGTGAATAATAGAAGGATATTGCTTATAACTGTTGCAATTTCCTTTTAAGAAATAAAAGCTCTCTCTCTCTCTCTCTCTCTCTCTCTCTCTCTCTCTCTGTAGAATTTCTAAGTACCCTTCAGAAACCTCTTCTCTCTCTCTCTCTCTCTCTCTCTCTCTCTCTCTCTCTCTCTACGCACCCCCTTGGAAACCACCTTGTAAATCTCATCTGCGAACCTTTCAAACAGCTGATAATGATGCCCCAGCTGGGTGAAGATTTGAATGTGAATCCCACCATGATGAATGTGTTATTCCTTCCGTCTTCATACATTTTTATAGAATATTAACCGCTAGGTTAAATTATGGACAATTTACGACAGGGGTGATGACAGGGCAGAGGTCAAAGTGAGACATTCCTGGAAGATTAAGTTGCGTGACTTGATACCAGGTACTGGAGTCTTCTCTTTAATGTGCCGAGAAAAACATTAATTCCGAATGCTTCAAGGTACTACTGTAATCTCCTGTTCATCGGTTATATATCCTCTACCTGTTTCTTTCTGTCTTGTTTATATCATCTGTCTGTTTCCTTCTTTCTTGTTTATATCCTCTGCCTGTTTCCTTCTGTCTTGTTTATATCCTATGCTCTGTTTATATCTTGCGCCTGTTTCTTTCTGTCTTGTTTATATCCTCTGTCTGTTTCCTTCTATCTTGTTTATATCCTCTGCCTGTTTCCTTCTGTCTTGTTTATATTCTCTGCCTGTTTCTTTCGGTCTTGTTTATATCCTCTGCCTGTTTCCTTCTGTCTTGTTTATATTCTCTGCCTGTTTCTTTCGGTCTTGTTTATATCCTCTGCTTTTTTATATCCTCTGCTTTTTTCTTTCTGTCTTGTTTATATCCTCTGCCTGTTTCCTTCTTTCTTGTTTATATCCTCTGCTTTGTTTATATCCTCTTCCTGTTTCTTTCTGTCTTGTTTATATCCTCAGCTTGTTTCCTTCTGTCTTGTTTATATCCTCTGCCTGTTTCTTTCTTGTTTATATCCTTTGCCTGTTTCCTTCTGTCTTGTTTATATCCTCTGCCTGTTTCCTTCGGTCTTGTTTATATCCTCTGCCTGTTTCTTTCTTATTTATATCCTCTGCCTGTTTCTTTCTTTCTTATTTATATTCACTGCCTGTTTCCTTCTTTCTTGTTTATATCCTCTGCCTGTTTCCTTCTGTCTTGTTTATATCCTCTGCCTGTTTCCTTCTGTCTTGTTTATATCCTCTGCCTGTTTCCTTCTGTCTTGTTTATATCCTCTGCCTGTTTCTTTCTTGTTTATATCCTTTGCCTGTTTCCTGCTGTCTTGTTTATATCCTCTGCCTGTTTCCTTCTGTCTTGTTTATATCCTCTGCCGATTTCTTTCGGTCTTGTTTATATCCTCTGCCTGTTTCTTTCTTTTTTATATCCTCTGCCTGTTTCTTTCTTTCTTATTTATATCCTTTGCCTGTTTCCTTCTGTCTTGTTTATATCCTCTTCCTGTTTCCTTCTGTCTTGTTTATATCCTCTGCCTGTTTCTTTCTTGTTTATATCCTTTGCCTGTTTCCTTCTGTGTTGTTTATATCCTCGGCCGGTTTCTTTCTGTCTTGTTTATATCCTCGGCCTGTTTCCTTCTGTCTTGTTTATATCCTCTGCCTGTCTTTCTTTCTCATTGATTCATATTTATCTCCTATTATATGGAAAACTCTTTTTTAATTGTTT
>NC_090736.1:138385071-138387571 GCF_036898095.1 Palaemon carinicauda | reverse complement strand
TTCTAACCAATCGGAGAGCAGGAAACATTTCCGAGCTAAAAGGGCACCGCTTCGAGTCGGTGCAAATGCGCCTCATTAAAAAAATTAGAGTATAGTATCACCTTTACGTCAACTTGTCTTGAATTCAACCTTTCGTTATTAACAAAGGATAATTCACTCCTAACGAATGCAAATGAATTCAACTCGAGCTAATTGTAAGTGTCACTTGGAGAAGCTGGACCTTCAAGTAACACCTCCGGCACAGTATAGATCCTCAATTAAGTCAGTCAATCAACCTGTGTAATTCTAAGTGGGTGTCAATTACAGCGGATTCGTGCCAGGCTCCTTGTAAGACAATATCAAGTTACTGATACTGCATATCTATTGTTGCTTTTCTATACACGTGTGTGTATGTATTTATTCATATGTATATATTAATGGAAATGTGTATATTTATCAAAGAAATTAGATTGTCTTTAATGGTACATATATATATTTATGTATACTGTATATATTTATATATTTATATATATATATATATATATATATATCTACACATACATTTATATTTATATATATATATGTATGTTATATGTATATATATATACACACACACACACACACATATATATATATATATATATATATGTATGTATGTATGTATATATATTGTATAGTATATCACTTTTTCTGTCCGGATGATAAAGAGTATTTCAAAATTATAAGAATCGTAAATCTGGATAATCTTCCCTTTTAAAAATCGTACTTTCAAATACTTGCTGAAAAGTAATATAAGAAAGGTTTAAAATGATTTACCCACATTAATGAAAGGTCGTTATTATTCCCCACCGAATTAATAATTGTAAAGGAATAACTTTGGAAAAAAAAGATAATGGATTTTTTACGACAGAAACTGCAATATGGCTTTCAATTTTAGACTGCTTTATGCATATAATTTTAAAGAACATATGTTAGAAATATATTAATAAGAAGCAAGAAACTATAAAAAAAACTTTATTTACAAAAATACCTCTTTTTTTTTTTTTTTTTTTTTTTAAGGGGGAGGGTTTGCCATCATATAAGACATATGCTAATGTCTCCCTTTGCTCTGCTTACGAAACAAAGTCCAATCGTGAAAGTAACATCTGTTGAGAGCGAAAAAACATCAAATCTTGTTGACTTTACGTCCCCTCCCCCTAACTCCAGCAACTGCCCCCCTTCCTCCCCCCAACCCCCCCTACCTTTTGAAAACCCCCTTACCTTCCCCCACCCCCCACCCCTCACCCCTCAAATTTCTTTCTCTCCCCCTCCATCATCTGAATATTCATTCCACTTCCCCCAAAAACAGTAGCCGAGATAAAGACGCCAACTTTGCTGACAGGGGGAGGATTCGTTGGGAGATTGGGGAGGGGGAAGGAGAGGGAAGGGGAAGGGTAAGGGGCTAGCGGATGGGCTGAGGTGAGGGGCTATCCATAAGGGAGTGGGATAGAGAAAATTACAGGGGTCTGAGGAACGAACAAGGGAAGTTAAAATTGAATTACAACTTTTTTTTATTTCACTTTTCAATTTTGTTCTTCATGTTGTTGTTGTTGTTCTTGTTGAAAAATTCTCCAGTTCCGAAATATTTTCGTTTTTGGCCCACCTCGCCTTGACGTCCTGTAAATCGTTAAGGTTTATTCATATATTCTATTTTCATTCTGAGAGGGAACGCCTTAACGTGGTGAAATGGTATGTGCAACTCATTTATCAGACAGGATGTACTAGTCAGGGTCACCCATACTAGGTTGGTTTGCTGTGAGCGATCAGATGAAGATCTCCCACCATCACCAATCCACAGTTGCATATCGTGATGATAAAAACTGGCCAAACCCCAGACATGAATAAAGACATGACGAGGTCCTCTTGCAGTGGACTTGAAACGGCTGCATTGGCTGTTGTTGTTGTTGTTGTCTGTAAGCATCATCGTAAATACGGCTGCACTAAATACACTAATACACTTCTATCAGCAAAGCTGTACTAGTCTGGGTATCCCATACTTGGTTGGTTTGCTGTGAGCTAACAGACAAAGTCTCCTACTATCACCAATCCGCACTGGCCAGCTTGGTGATGAAAACTGGCCAAACCCAGGACATGAAGGAAAACATGCCTAAGCCCTTTGTCCTGTGATGAACTGGAAACGGCTACATATGTTGTAGCTGTTGTTGTTGTTGTTGTTGGTTTGCTGTGAGGTAACAGACATAAGTCTCCTACAATCACCAGTCCGCACTGGCCAGCTTGGTGATGAAAACTGGCCAAACCCAGGACATGAAGGAAAACATGCCTAAGCCCTTTGTCCTGTGATGAACTGGAAACGGCTACATTTGTTGTTCTTGTTATTGTTTGTTGTTGTTATTGTTGTTATTATTGTTGTTTATATCTAAGCATCATCGTAAACACGCCGGCACCAAATACACTAATACACGTTAAACCGATCAAGGGACATTTAGTCCCAGCAAATGTCAACATATTTCTGAGTATAATA
>NC_090736.1:138367571-138380071 GCF_036898095.1 Palaemon carinicauda | reverse complement strand
GGGTCCATCCTCATATGGTTTATTAAAGCTTTGAATGACTTGTTTAGTTAGTTTCATCACTGGACGACTGTCTAAGGCGTACCGCATGCCCAAACAGAGGAGCAATGAGATATTGCTTGAATAGGAGCAAAGCGAAAAATGGGGTCCATCCTCATATGATTTATTGAAGCTTTGAATGACTGGTTGGATTAGTGTACTGCACTGGACAACTGCCTAAGTTGTACCCGCATGTCCGAACAGAAGAGTAATGAGATGATACTTATTTGCAAGCAATGAGAGAAACGGGGTCCATCCTTTTACGGTTTATTGAAGCTTTGAAGGGCTTGTTGGATTAGTGATACACACATGCACTGGACAACTGCTTAAGATGTACTGCATGCCTGAACAGAAGAGCAATGAGATAATGGTTGTATGGGAGCTAAGCGAGAAATGGGGTCCATCCTCATATGGTTTATTGAAGCTTTGAATGACTTATTGGACAAGTGTCATCACTGGACGACTGTCTAAGTCGTACCGCATGCCCAAACAGGGGAGCAATGAGATGTTGCTTGTATAGTAGCAAAGCAAGAAATGGGGTCCATCCTCATATGGTTTATTGAAGCTTTGAATGACTTGTTGGGTTAGTGTCCTGCACTGGACGACTGCCTAAGGTGTACTGCATCCCCGAACAGAAGAGCAATGAGATAATGCTTATTTGGGAACAAAGCGAGAAATGGGGTTTATCCTTTTACGGTTTATTGAAGCTTTGAATGGCTTGTTGGATTAGTGATACTAGCATGCACTGGACAACTGCTTAAGATGTACCGCATGCCCAAACAGAGGAGCAATGAGATATTGCTTGTATAGGAGCAAAGCGAGAAATGGGGTCCATCCTCATAGGGTTTATTGAAGCTTTGAATGACTTGTTGGATTAGTGTCCTGCACTGGACGACTGCCTTAGGTGTACCGCATGGCCGAACAGAAGAGCAATGAGATAATGGTTGTATGGGAGCAAAGCGAGAAATGGGGTCCATTGTTATACAGTTTATCGAAGATTTGAATGTCTAGTAGGGTTAGGGATACAAACATGCACTGGACAACAGCTTAATATGTACCGAATGCCAGAACAGAAGAGCAATGAGAAAATGCTTACTTGTGACCAAAGCGAGAAACGGTGAAGGAAAGACCATTTGATTAAAGTGATATAAATTCAGACTGGTTAATAGCCAGAAACGGTTTCGTTTTCATGGTATCAAAGACAAAAAACAATATGACAAAAGTAACCATTACTTTTGCAAAATAATGTGAAAAAGAGTTTTTTCCAAATTAATGTGCAAAATATCTGTGAGATGTATCTCAAAAAATAATGTAAATGACGTTTTTTCTCTTCTTATTATTTATTGAGGTATAGAAAGAAAAAAATAACCACTAGTTTAGCCAAATGTACTCACTAATGTATAAAATCCCCCCCCCCCTCAAAAAAAATTGTCATATCTAAAAAAATAATGTAAATGACGTTTTTTCTTTTTTATTATTCATGGAACTATAGAAAGAGAAAAATAACCAATAGTTTTGCAAAACGTACCCATGAATGTGTAAAATTTCCCAAAATATAAAGATCTGAAATGTCGCATTTCAAAAATTAATGTAAATGACGAGAGTAACTATTAGTGTTGCAAAATGTACCGCCAAAAAAAAATAAAAATATTGAAATGTCATATCTCGAAAAATAATGTAAATGATATGTTTTCTTTTTTGTATTATTCATTGAGATATAGAGCCTCTCAAAAGCGGCTTGACCCTAATTGCTGTGAGGCAAGTGTCATGCTGTCAGTTGCAAATGGAACAGGACAATGGAAACGACACCACCAAACGATCATGAGGACCACCTGGGAAAATCACTAAAAAGTTGCATTTTCTCTCGAATAAAGATTTTTTATTTTAGTGTTTATAAAAGTGGAAGAGCTTTTAATGGCTGCTTATGGCGTGGTTCTGTTGAATACTTTACGGAGAGTAATGTAAAGTAATTTTTATTATATGGATGTATTTATGTATATATATATATATATATATATATATATATATATATATATATACATATATATACATATATATATATATATATATATATATTTACATATATATATACGTATATATATATATATATATATATATATATATTTATATATATATATATATGTGTGCATATATGCATACATATATATATACAGTATACATATATATATATATATATATATATATATATATTATATCATATATATATATATATCATATATATATATATATATATATGTATATCCTGTGGCGTCCAAAAATCGAAAACAGCATCTCTCCAGACAAACTGTGCTCCAGATAGTCTTCTGCACAATAGAAAAGATATATATATATATATATATATATATATATATATATATATATATATATATATGCTTATTATGTGTTAATTAAATTTTTTAAAATATATTTACGAAATTAAAATTTTTAGAAATAACACCATCCACTAACACTGTAAGATTCGAATTATCTCTACAGGAAGTTCCAAACCTAAATAAATGCAATAATAACATACATAAATGTAGATATATGAACCTGACGGACGTGAAATAATCCAGTTCTCCAGTTTTAGACATCCTTCATTTCCTGAAATCTAGAGAGATGATTGTCACCTGTCTGGATGCGGTGGGCTTGTTGTCTAAACATGTCAGGTCACCTAATATAACAGGTCACACGAGTGATGACATATCAGGTCACATTGGTGATGATGTTTCTCGCCCCTAGACCTCGAGAGAGTATATGTCCGTGACAGTTTATTTTGAGGAATTCTGTCTACAGTAGGTGTCTTTGAAAATGTTTTTTTTTTTTCCTTCTTTTTTGGAAAAATATAAAATTTGGCGTTTTCTGTAATACTGGGGATTAATTGATTTCATTTTATTACTGAAATTCTTTTCTTAAATATATATATATATATATATATATATATATATATATATATATATGTATATATATATATATATATATATATATATATATATATATATGTGTGTGTGTGTGTATGTGTGTGTGTGTGTCTTTGAAAATATCCTTTTTTTTTAAATATAAAATTAAGCGTTTTCTGTAATACGGAGGATTAATTCATTTCTTTTTATTATTGAAATTCTTTTCTGAAAAAAAAATCATATAAGTGTCTTTGAAAATATCCTTTTTTGGAAAAATATAAAATTTGGTGTTTTCTGTAATACTGAAGATTAATTAATTTCATTTTATTATTGAAATGCTTTTCTGAAAAAAGACAATTTTTTTAATTTATTGTAAGAAATACTATCTAAGTGTCTGAAATTATCCTTTTTTGGAAAAATATAAAATTTGGCGTTTTCTGTAATATTGAGGATTAATTAATTTAATTTTGTTTTTTAAATTCTTTCTCCTTATTAATGATGTGCATTGAATTATATAAACAGAAAGAAAGCGAAAAAACTGAAAGGAAACGAACCTTCAAATAATCTTTTGTACAATCAAAGGTTTAAAGTCTGCTCATGAATGGCAGAGGCAAGGAACAGTAACATTGCCATGTGAAGCAGGACAATGCTCTAGAGACTGATCAGTACATATGATTAGCACCCAAGCCTCCTCTCCACCCAAGTTAGGACCAAGGAGGGAATGGTAATGGCTGCTGTTGATTTAGCAGATAGATATATAGGTTCCTCGCACCCCCACCCCACCCCAACCCCCACCCCACCCCAACCCCATCCTTAGCTCACAAGGATAGTGAGATTGCAACGACAAAAAGAACTAACGAATTTGAGCGGGACTCGAACCCTAGTCTGGCAATCACCCTGCGAGGACGCTACCACCAGGCCACCATGTTATATTAGAAGAATATGAGCCTTTAGATCCTAAATCTACAGTCTTGAGTTTCGGGTCAAATCTACAGTCTTGAGTTTCGGGTCAAATCTACAGTCTTGATTTTCGGGTCAAATTTATAGTCTTGAGTTTCGGGTCAAATCTACAGTCTTGAGTTTCGGGTCAAATCTACGGTCTTGAGTTTCGGGTCAAATCTACTGTCTTGAGTTTCGGGTCAAATCTACGGTCTTGAGTTTCGGGTCAAATCCACTGTCTTGAGTTTCGGGTCAAATCTACGGTCTTGAGTTTCGGGTCAAATCTACGGTCTTGAGTTTCGGGTCAAATCTACGGTCTTGAGTTTCGGGTCAAATCTACGGTCTTGAGTTTCGGGTCAAATCTACGGTCTTGATTTTCGGGTCAAATCTACGGTCTTGAGTTTCGGGTCAAATCTACAGTCTTGAGTTTCGGGTCAAATCTACAGTCTTGAGTTTCGGGTCAAATCTACTGTCTTGAGTTTCGGGTCAAATCTACGGTCTTGAGTTTCGGGTCAAATCTACAGTCTTGAGTTTCGGGTAAAATCTAATGTCTTGAGTTTCGGGTCAAATCTACAGTCTTGAGTTTCGGGTCAAATCTACAGTCTTGAGTTTCGGGTCAAATCCACATGATTTTCGGGTCAAATCTACAGTCTTGATTTTCGGGTCAAATCTACAGTCTGGATTTTCGGGTCGAATCTACAGTCTTCATTTTCAGGTCAAATACTTCAATCTGCGTCTGTCAGTTGAGAAGCAATAAACCCTTTGTGATTGATTCATTGATCGTTTTCGCATTCAAAGAGCGAAGTAGTTAATAGCAGTCTGAAAGCAAGCGCATAATTACGTCAAAATCTCATTCACAAAATTGTCACACTCGCATTGCAGAAGTTCGTGACGAACATTTTTCTTGTTATACACCGACAATCAAAACTACATTTGATTATGAGAAACTTTTTTTTTTTTTTTTTTTTTTTTTTTTTTTTTTTTTTTTTACTGAAACTTTTTTTTTTTTTTTTTTTTTTTTTTATTTGCACGTGAAATGAATAATGCACCATGGAAATTATTTAGGTTCTGAATATTTTATTGTACGTAATAAAAGCTTTTCCCAAAACGCTTAATGGAGAAGATGACCTTTGAACTTGGAATTATTATTCACCTACTATTCACCACTGTTATAAATCGAATGTGTCGGAAAAAAATCTATGATGAATATTGTGACCTAACATTTACCGGATAAAGAACTGTCGCTTATAGAATATCTAAAAGAAAAATCAGAAATTGGAAACAAGTCTTATGTATAAACGATATATTAAATGGTGGTATGAATTATTTCAATATTTTCATATTTCATAACGCTTCGAAGTGATACGTTGATGCGTCATGTATTATTTCGCTGAATTTTGTTTTACTCTTTCAATTCCACGTAACATTTTGCCTTGTTGTTGTTGTTGTTTTTTTTTTTTTTTTTTTTTTTTTTGTCGCAATGGTAGCGAGGGATCCAGAGGGCTCAATAACTCACAGAAATTAAAAGATGCAAAGTCTGGCTGGTTAGAATTCCGAATTTTCACTGGAATGTCAACTGTTTTTTTAATCTTGGTTTCCCCGTGAAGTTTAACCTTTCCCCCGGACACAAATCCCCTATGTTCAGTGAATATATATTTTATGCGTTATTGGTTCACAGAATTCAAAGCCTTGTGTGTAAGCAGATAGAGAAATTAAATACGAAATGAGGTTTTTGTATTGTTTAAGTCAAGCATTGGTTCATAGAATTCAAAGCCTTGTATGTAAACAAATAGAGAAATGAAATACCAAAGTATGTTTTTGTATTGTTGAAGTCAAGTACTGGTTCATAGAATTCAAAGCCTTGTATGCAAACAGATAGAGAAATGAAATACAAAAAGGTGATTTAGTATTGTTGAAGTCAAGTTAAATCTACCCTGACCAGGATCCAACCTCATGCTTTTTTTTTTTTTCTTTTTTTTTTTCTTTTTTTTCCAAGATGAAAAATTTCGAGATCAGTTTAGTAATGAAATTCGCCATAGCAAAATGTATTAAAATATATTTAGAGAGAAATTTCGAGTTCAGTTTAATAAAGAAATTCGGTATAGCAAAGTGTATCAAAATATATTAGAAGAAAAATTTTGAGTTCAATTTAATAAGGAAATTTGCCATAGCAGAGTGTATTAAAATATATTTGGAGAGAAATTTCGAGTTCAGTTTAGTAAGGAAATTGGCTTAGCAAAATGTATTTAAATGTATTTGGAGAGAAACTTCGAGTTCAGTTAAGTAAAGAAATCCTCCATTGCAAAGGGTATTAAAATCTAATTGATGAAAAATTCAAATTATACAAAAATATTTGACTTTTTTTTTCTTCTTTTTTTCGAAATGCAAGTAAAAACGTATGACCAATTTGTTGCAGAAGGCGTGAAATCTCGAACAAATAATTAAACAATTAAATTAAATTATCCAAAAGATGCTTTAATTACTTCTCCTGTCTTGTGATTATTTGCTCTTAATTACTTTGAAATTATCTCTCGGTTCTACTTTAAACAAGTTTGCCCGGACAGAATCGACTCTAAACGACAATTTAGGCCAATTAAATATTAAGTTTTATTATTATTTTGATATGGTTGCTCTTCTTAAAATATTTTATTTTTCCTTATTTCCTCTCCTCTCTGAGCTATTTTCCCTGTTGGAGCCCCTGGGCTGATAGCATCCTGCTTTTCCAACTAGGGTTGTAGCTTAGCTAATAATAATAATAATAATAATAATAATAATAATAATAATAATAATAATTAGTGATCTACTTTCCCTCTTGGAGCCTCTGGGCTTATATAGCATCCTACTTTTCCAACTAGGGTTGTAGCTTAGCAAGTAATAATAATAATAATAATAATAATAATAATAATAATAATAATAATAATAATTAATGATTAATAATTAATAATAATTAATGATTAATAATTAATAATTTATAAATAAATGATAATAATGATAATAATTAATAATAATAATTAATAATAATAATTAATAATTAATAATAATTAATGATTAATAATTAATAAGTATATAATAATAATAATAATAATAATAATTAATAATTAATAATAATTAATTATTAATAATTAATAATTAATAGTAATTAATGATTAATAATTAATTATTAATAAATAATAAATAAATAATAATAATAATAGTAATAATAATAATAATAATAATAATAATAATACTTCCCACGCACAAATCCATGTATACAATACAGCGTGTTCATCCCGACGCCTCTCAACAGGAATTTCGCAATTACGAGAAAATTGTGCATTGCATTTACGCGGTATGCAGAGCTTTTAACTAAGTAAAATATCCACCAGCTTTGGTAATGGCAATTTTACACTCAGAAATTTGGGCTAAGCATTTTCTAGCAGCCAAACAAAATGGTTATCATTTGTAGAATATTTCTGTCGTATTTTTCACGGGTTTCATTTTTCCATTTGTAGTAAGAGTGCCAAAGTGGCCTCTTCCAAAACAGGTTAATTTATAGACTATTTTTTGTCTTTTAGGTCCACAAAGTCATTAATTACTTTGGTTTTATTTATTTTTCATTTAAATTTCAGGTTTACACGTTACACGTACTTTATTATTATTATTATCATCATCATCATCATCATCATCATCAATATTATTATTATTATTATTATTATTATTATTATTATTATTATTATTATTATTTTT
Organism: Palaemon carinicauda; assembly: GCF_036898095.1. Taxonomy (NCBI): domain Eukaryota; kingdom Metazoa; phylum Arthropoda; class Malacostraca; order Decapoda; family Palaemonidae; genus Palaemon; species Palaemon carinicauda. The sequence goes on along the minus strand of NC_090736.1, from coordinate 138,372,470 downwards.
ATTATTGTTACTATTATTACCGTGATTATTATCGTTATCATTATCATAATTATTATTATTTATTCATTTATTATTATTATTATTATTATTATTATTATTAGTGAAGCTACAACCCTAGTTTGGAAAAGCAGTATGCTGTAAGCCCAAGGGCTCCTGCTGGGAAATATAGCCCGGTGAGGAAATGAAATAAGGAAATAAGTAAAATACAAGAGAAGTAATGAACAATAAAATAAAATATTTTAAGAAGATTAACAACATTAAAATAAATATTTCATATATAAACTATAAAAACTTAAAAAAAAGCTATAGTTAGAGAAATGTGAAAAAGTGTGCCCGAGTATGCCCTCAAGCAAGAGATTGCAAGTATTTTTCTATACTTCATCCAAATTTTATAACATCTTGCTTTTCCAACTAAGGTTGTAGCTTAGCTAGTAATAATAATAATAATAATAATAATAATAATAATAATAATAATAATAATAATAATAATAATAATAATAATAATAATAATAATAATAATAATAATAATAAACACTGCAACAAACGTAAAAATAAAAACTGCAGGAAAACTACATTCGTAATGTAACAAAAAAAATTAAAAAAAAATTGAAAGGAGATTAAGTGACAATGCAATAATGATTATTTAATCCTTTCACTTAATAAATGGTACCAGAAAAGTCATTCATCATTAAACAACACTTAAAGTGGATCTCTTAATCGCATAGTGAACTTGAAATACTTTTCCTTTGGCTGATGTGGTAACGTCCCAGACTGGTGAACCCTAGACTGGGGTTCCAGTCCCGCTCAAACTAGTTTCTTTGGTCGCTTTAACCTCAGCATCCTTGTGAGCTAAGGATGGGTGGTTTGGGGGAGCCTATAGGTCTATCTGCTGAGCCATCAGCAGCCATTGCCTGGCCCTCTTTGGTCCTAACTTGGGTGGAGAAGGGGCTTGGGGTGCTGATCATATGTATTTATGGTCAGTCTCTAGGGCATCGTCTTGGTCGATAGGGCAGTGTCACTGTCCCTTGCCTCTGCCATTCATGAGCGGCGTTTAAAGCCTTAAACAGCTTTTTTTCTATAGAATTATACTGTTGGAACATTGCTTTAAAAGACGGTAAAAATCCTGGCATAAATATTGCTAGCCATTTACCATTTTAAAACAAATATATTAACGTAAAGGAGTGATTTTACGGTCACCAACCAGTAAAAGATATTACCAATCTATAGTAAAGTTACGTTCGCCTATATTTTACTGAAGTACGTCTGAGAACTGTATATTTTCACGGAGAACTTCCGATTAAAATGACAGTTTTTTTAAGTGAGTATACAACATTCTGGTAGGCCTATTTCCTCTTTCTAGAAAGGCCTTCTTCATAAGTAGTGCAAAAAAAAACCTTTTCTTAAATAATTTAGCGTTGGTTTTGCACACTCACAAACGCTGTAAAGCAGTACAGAGCTAATTAATCCCACAACATCCATTCACACTGAACATCATCCGACGAGCAATGTAACTGAATAAACGCAGTCAAGTCCCCCCCCCCTTCCCCCTCTTACCCCCCTCCCCACCTTCCCCTTCATGAATAAACGTCCCATACACGTAGCATCTTGTGTTCCTCGCCAGCAAACCATAAACCGTGATTCCAGATGCATTACGCTACCATGTTCCAGCTTGGTTCCAGCTACGATGAGCTCAATAAACCGTGATTCCAGATGCATTACGTAGCCATGTTCCAGCTACGATGAGCGCTAACACGTGGCCGAACCTTGCAACATGAACGCGTAAGGTATTATGCAACATAAGGGCCATTTGCAACTAAAGATAGCTGTAGGTTGTTACGGATTTAATCATTTGGCTCGAGGTGGTAACAGATTTCTATGGCAGAATGCATTCTTTTGATATTAGGGTTGTGGAATTCATTGCAGAATATGGTATTCATGGAAAAATACATGATTTTGGATTAGGTTTGTGGAATTCATTGCAGAATACGGCATTCAAGGTAATTTTTTTAAATTTGGCATTAGGTTTGTGGAATTCATTGCAGAATACGGCATTCAAGGTAATTTTTTAAATTTTGGCATTAGGTTTGTGGAATTCATTGCAGAATACGGCATGTATGGAAAAATATATAATTTTGGATTAGGGTTGTGGCATTTATGGCAGTATATATCATATTTGGTTAGGGTTGTGGTATTTATGGCAGTATATATCATATTTGGTTAGGGTTGTGGTATTTATGGCAGTATATATCATATTAGATTAGGGTTGTGACATTTATGGCAGTATATATCATATTAGATTAGGGTTGTGGCATTTATGGCAGTATATATCATATAAGATTAGAGGTGTGGCATTTATGGCAGTATAAATCATATTGCATTAGGATTATGGCATTTATGACAGTATATATCATATAAGATTAGTGGTGTGTCATTTATGGTAGTATATATCATATAAGATTAGGGGTTTGGCATTTATGGCAGTATAAATCATTAGGGTTGTATATATAATAGTGGATTAGGGATCTGGCATTTATGGCAGAATGTATTTTATTGTATCAGGTTTATGGTTTCATAGCGAAATGTATGATTTTGGATTGGGTTTTTGGCCTTTATGACAGTATATATCAAATTGCTTTAGGATTGTATATATATATATATATATATGCGCACACAGTATATATACACACACATATATATATATATATATAATATATATATATATATATATATATAATATATATATATATATATAATATATATATATATATATATATATACAATGCATATATATATATATATATGTGTGTGTGTGTGTGTGGTGTGCGTGCGTGTGCGTACGCACGCGCTCGCGAGCTTGTTATACTGTAGCATGTTTAAATCACCCTAGATGATGGTGATGTAAAACAATGTCCCTTACAAAACGCCATTTGCAATATAGTATTTCACATTCCTCGTAAAAAAAAAAAAAAAAAAACTCCATTTAATTATAAACGTTCCTGTATTTCCAAAGAACTGAACAAAGCAGAAACGTTGCTATAAGTAGCAAACTTTTAGGGGATTTTGAGTTAACTCCCATCACTAGTTGTATATATCTCCTACTTTTTTCAGCTTATAAACTTTGATTAGAGACCCATGGAAATCATGACTTATGCCTAAAAAAAAAAAAAAAAAAATACAAACCTTTCTAGGATTTTGAGTTGTGTCAATATTTCCATATTCATCTTTTGTTTTTAATCTACCAAGCTTCGATTAAAGAATACTTAAAATCATTACTTGCACCTCAACTAGAAAAAAAATTAAAAAATAAGAAACATTCAGGGATTTTGTGTGAACTTCCGTCAATAATTCCATATTTTTGTCGGTTTTAATCAACTAAGCTTCGATTAGAGAACACTTAGAATCATTACTTGAGCTTCAACCGCCTAAAATTATTCTGTTCTTTATATTTTTTTATTGTTGATATATGAAATATTTACTTTTATGTTGTTACTGTTCTTAAAATATTGTATTTTAATTGTTAACTACTTTTCTTGTTTCCTTATTTCATTTCCTCAGTGGGCTATTTTCCCTGTTGGGGCCCTCGGGCTTACAGCATTTTATTATCCAAACTAGGGTTGTAGCTTAGCAAGTAATATTAATAATAATTAAGATAATATTGTCAGTAGGAAACAATGATTTTTCATCAACAACAAAATAATACTTGTTTTTCATCCTCTTAGCTTGGATTCGAACGCAATTAAAATAATTCCTTGTTCCTAAAACATAAAAGTATTCTTTTCTGAAATAGTATTTAGGAGGAAAAAACCATTTATTTTAGAAAAAAAAGTCGTATTTATTGTAAATTGATTCCTCCCCCCCCCAAAAAAAAAAAATACATTTTTTTTCATCTTCTTAGCTTGGATTCGAACGCAATTAAAATCATTCGTTATTCCTAAAATAGAAAAAAAGTATCATTTTCTGAAATAGCATTTAGTGAAAGAAAAAAATTCCAGAAATGTCGTATTTATTGTAAATTGGTTCCCCCCCCCCAAAAAAAAAAACACTTTTTTTTTTTCATCTTCCTAGCTTGGATTCAAACGAAATTAAAATCATTCATTATTCCTAAAATTAAAAAAAGTATCATTTTCAGATATAATATTTAGTAAAAAAAAAACATTTTTTTTTCCAAAAGAAGTCGTATTTATTGTAATTTGATGGTTAGAATATTTCTTCCTATCATTGTTGCTTTATCCCTCATTCAGCCAATGTTATCCTTTGCAGAAAACCCCATGCAAATATTTGCCAACTTTTTTCTCCCTTTATTTGTTGGTCAAACATGTCCCGATGGGGATATGAGATCATAGATGCATTCATAACAGAGAGAGAGAGAGAGAGAGAGAGAGAGAGAGAGAGACCTTTCTTGCAAATAGAATATTAAAAGAATCTCAAATTGTTCTAAGTTAACCTTCCAAGGGGGTACATAAGGCATATATATATATATATATATATATATAATATATATATGCTATATATATATGTATATATTTATGTATTTATTTATATATATATTTATATATATTTATACATGTATTTATATATATGTATATTTATATATATAAAGAGAGAGAGAGAGAGAGAGAGAGAGAGAGAGAGAGAGAGATTCATAATGAATACAAGTAAAAGTAATCTAGATTCATTAATTATGAACTTACCTGTATGATTTTTGTTTATTGTGGCATATTTCCACGTCATATATATGCATTTTATATATATATATATATATATATATATATGTATGTATGTATATATATATATATGTATGTATGTATGTATATATCACTAACACTCGTTATTTTAATCAACGTAAGTTTCAACCACAATGACATTTAATATCGAATTCTACCTTTGGAAATGTATATC
>NC_090736.1:138350071-138362571 GCF_036898095.1 Palaemon carinicauda | reverse complement strand
GCAGTTCCCCTTCTAGAATTCATGCATTCAGAATTACCATTAGATTTCCCTCTGCTGCTGCATACGGAGGCTAATTGCCCTTCCAGTGTGGGAAACAATGAGAATTGCCCAGTTAGATTCCCCCTTCCAGTGATACCTTCGTATTGATGGAAAGCCTTAGAGGGGGGGCGGTGCTCCCCGTCCATTAATGGGTATATATTCAGGTTCCGGAAATGTCAATATTTATTTTCTCAGTGCTTCGTATATTGCTAATTTGATGTTGGTTATTATTGTTACGTAGGTTTTACTGATGAAATGGTACTGATTATTATTAGGTTTGTAATTCATAGGAATATCACTCTATTTCTATATTACGTTTTATTCTTGAGTAGTGCCATAGCCTCTGTACCATGGTTTTCTACTGTCTTGGGTTACAGTTCTCTTGCTTGAGGGTACACTCGGGCACACTGTTGTATCTAGTTTCTCTTCCTCTTATTACGTTTATCTAATTCTTTTATTAAAAAAAAAAAAAAACTTTGACCTAGGCCATTACGGTAGTCGGAAAGCCTTTCTTGATTTATTGTCATTCTCTCTCTCTCTCTCTCTCTCTCTCTCTCTCTCTCTCTCTCTCTCTCTCTCTTGACTGTTTTTTTTAGCACGGCAATCTCTTTAGTAACCGGCCTCATATATATATATATATATATATATAAATAATATATATATATATATATATATATACACAGTTATAAAACGATTTAAACTTGTCAGTATCCTTTGCTTAGTAGCAAAGCACAACAGTGACAAAACTATCTTGTAAAATATTTTTTAGGTCTTTGCAATCAGTAATATTTCCAGTGACGTATCTGATGATTGTCAATTAGCCAATTAGAGTCTGCACATAACAGTGAAAACAGGTGTTATCACTTTGTGATGCTGGAAATAACAAGCAGAACGAAACGGGCATATTACAAGCGTCTCAAAACAATGCTAAGGTTATCATTAAAAGGGGAAATCTAGTCTGCTATCTGTCTCCCCTCGTTCTTACCGGAAGAATAATCATTAGCCTTTCTTGAAAGAAGAAAGATCTTCCTAATCGGGTGGTTGAATCAGTAGAACTTCAAAAGTTCAAAGTTGGAGCAAATGCTTTTTTGTTGACCAGGCGGACATGAGTCTTTTTATAGTTTATTTATGACATATTTGTTTTTGATGTTGTTTATAGTTTATATGTGACATGTCTGTTTTGACGTTGTTACTTTTTTAGAACGATTTATTGTTAATTTGTTCTCTTCATTTATTTATTTCCCTATTTCCTTTCCTCACTGGGCTGTTTTTCCCTGTTGGAGCCCCTGGGCTTATAGCATCTTGCTTTTCCAACTAGGGTTGTAGCTTGGATAGTAGTAATAATAATAATAAGATAATATTCTGAATCGTGTGGCAATATTTTAAAATGCAAGGGTTAAAGATTTATGAAGACTGAAATTGTTTAGATATATGCTCAGACCGCCTCCTTAAGGTTTAAAAAGCTTCCAGAAGACTAAAATAACGTCCAGATCTTTTCTCAAACGGCATTTGTAACGTTTCCATGGCAAAGGCAAGGGACAGTGACAGTGGGAATCGAACCCCGAGTCTGGCGTTCACCAGTCAGGGAGGTGGCTTTCAGTTTTACAACTATTTTAGATTTTTTATTTTGTTAAAATTTAAGATTTTATGTACGAGTCTGGTTTACTGTTGCTCAATCACTATTTGTTTTTTTATGCAGGAATTTTGGTGTGTCAATATTGCTTTCTCTCTCTCTCTCTCTCTCTCTCTCTCTCTCTCTCTCTCTCTCTCTCTCTCTTTGAAAACTGAGCAGTTTATTCATGTCACTGCATTTTCCTTTTCTTAAACACATGTTTAATTATTTCGGTTTCTCTCTCTCTCTCTCTCTCTCTCTCTCTCTCTCTCTCTCTCTGAAAACTGAGCAGTTTATTCATGTCACTGCATTTTCCTTTTCTTAAACACATGTTTAATTATTTCGGTTTCTCTCTCTCTCTCTCTCTCTCTCTCTCTCTCTCTCTCTCTCTCTCTGAAAACTGAGCAGTTTATTCATGTCACTGCATTTTCCTTTTCTTAAACACATGTTTAATTATTTCGGTTTATTGCTTTCTCTCTCTCTCTCTCTCTCTCTCTCTCTCTCTCTCTCTCTCTCTCTCCTGAACGGCAGAGAATTGAAAAGCAACAGGAAACTTATCTCATTGGAAGTTCTTGCCTCAATCACAAATCAGCTGAGCTCAAGGGTACATAAGTTAAAAGCAGTTCCCCTTTCTAGAATTCACGCATTCAGAATTACCATTAGATTTCCCTGTGCTGCATACGGAGGCTAATTGCCCTTCCGGTGTGGGAAACAATGAGAATTGCCCAGTTAGATTCCCCCTTTCCAATGATACCTTCGTATTGATGGAAAGCCTGAGATGGGGGGCGGTGCTCCCCGTCCATTAATGGGTATATATTCAGGTGCCGGAAGTGTCAATATGTATTTTCTCAGTACTTCGTATATTGCTAATTTGATGTTGGTTGTTATTATTACGTAGGTTTTAGTGATGAAATGATACTGACTTTTATTGCGTTTTTAATTAATAAGAATATTAATATTTCTATATTACGTTTATCTAGTTCTTTTATTAAAAAAAAAAAACTTTGACCTAGGCCATTACGGTGGTCGTAAAGCCTTTTTTGATTTATTGTCATTCTCTCTCTCTCTCTCTCTCTCTCTCTCTCTCTCTCTCTCTCTCTCTTTCAGGGCGGCAATCTCTTTAGTAAACGACCATTTCGATATATATATATATATATATACATATATGTGTGTGTGTGTGTGTGTGTGTGTGTGTGTATATACACACACACACACACACATATATATATATATATATATATATATACATATACATATACCGTTATAAAACGATTTAAACTTGTCAGTATCCTTTGCTTAGTAACAAAGCACAACAGTGACAAAACTATCTTGTAAAATAATTTTTTAGGACTTTGCAATCAGTAATAATTCCAGTGACGTATCTGATGATTGTTAATTAGCCAATTAGAGTCTGCACATAACAGTGAAAACAGGTATTATCACTTCGTGATGCTGGAAATAACAATCACAATGAAATGGGCATATTACAAGCGTCTCAAAACAATGCTAAGGTTATCATTAAAGGGGAAATATAGTCTGCTATCTGTCTCTCCTCGTTCTTACCGGAAGAATAATCACTAGCCTTTCTAGAAAGAAGAAAGATCTTCCTAATCGGGTGGTTGAATCAGTAGAACTTCAAAAGTTCAAAGTTGGAGCAAATGCTTTTTTGTTGACCAGGCGGACATGAGTCTTTTTATTGTTTATTTATGACATATTTGTTTTTGATGTTGTTTATAGTTTATATGTGACATGTCTGTTTTGACGTTGTTACTTTTTTAGAACGATTTATTGTTAATTTGTTCTCTTCATTTATTTATTTCCTTATTTCCTTTCCTCACTGGGCTATTTTTCCCTGTTGGAGCCCCTGGGCTTATAGCATCTTGCTTTTCCAACTAGGGTTGTAGCTTGGATAGTAATAATAATAATAATAAGAGAATATCTTTAATCGTGTGGCAATATTTTAAAATGCAAGGGTTAAAGGTTTATGAAGACCAAAATTGTTTAGATATATGCTCAGACCGCCTCCATAAGGTTTAAAAAGCTTCCAGAAGACTAAAATAACGTCCAGATCTTTGCTCAAACGGCATTTGTAACGTTTCCATGGCAGAGGCAAGGGACAGTGACAGTGGGATTCGAACCCCGAGTCTGGCGTTCACCAGTCAGGGAGGTGGCTTTCAGTTTTACAACTATTTCAGATTTTTTCTTTTGTTAGAATTTAAGATTGTATTTACGAGTCTGGTTTACTGTTGCTCAATCAGTATTTCTTTTCTATTAAGGAATTTTGGTGACTCAATACTGTTTCTCTCTCTCTCTCTCTCTCTCTCTCTCTCTCTCTCTCTCTCTAAACTGAGGTTTTTAATCATGTCACTATGAATTTTTCCTTTTAATAAACGCCTGTTTAATCATTTCGATCTCTCTCTCTCTCTCTCTCTCTCTCTCTCTCTCTGTCACTATGCATTTTTCCTTTTCATAAACGCCTGTTTAATCATTTCGATCTCTCTCTCTCTCTCTCTCTCTCTCTCTCTCTCTCTCTCTCTCTCAAAACTGAGGTTTTTAATCATGTCACTACGAATTTTCCCTTTTATTAAACGCCTGTTTAATCATTTCGATTTCTCTCTCTCTCTCTCTCTCTCTCTCTCTCTCTCTCTTTCTCTCTCTCTCTCTCTCTCTCTCTCTCTCACTGGAAGCAATGCTTAATTCATACATTTCTCACACATGTGTGTTGGCGGGCGGCAAGTAAAAGGGTCAACTGTCCGCAAATGTTCATAAAGTCTTTATTAAGGGTGACATCAGAAATAGGGTTTCGAGTTCAGCTGTTCTAAGGTTACAGTGGAAAAACAGGAGCTGTAGACGAATCAGGGAGCATGAATTGATGGAAAAAAGTATACAGTATATACTTGGAATTTGAATTTTGGAAATATTGTTTTGTGGATTTTCTCAGGGAGCATGAATTGATGGAAATAATATATATTTGAAATTGGAATTTTGAAATATTATTCTTTTGCTGATATTCTCAGGGAGCATGAATTGATGGAAAAAATATATACTTGGATTTTTAATTTTTGAAATAATATTGTTTAGCTGATTTTCTCAGGGAGCATGAATTGATGGAAAAAAGATATATATTTGGAATTTGAATTTTGGAAACAATATTGTTTTGCGGATTTTCTCAGGGAGCATGAATTGATGGAAAAATAAATATATACTTGGAATTTGAATTTTTGAATATTGTTTTGCTGATTTTCTCATGAATTATGAAAAAAAAAAATTATTTACTTGAAATTTGAATTTTGGAAATATTATTCTTGTGCTGATATTTCTGATGGATAAAGTAATTAAATACGTAATTGAAATCAATATTTTATTGGAAGATCATTTTTTGAACAATATTTGTCGGTGACATCTTTCATGATATGACAATTTGTGGAAATTGATATGGTTAGTATTTTTTATTATTCTTTTTTTCCTTGTTATACATGCTTTGTAGGTTAATTGATAAATCATATTATTAGCTTGAGATTATTTAGTTCTTTTGCTGCTCATGCCTACCAGCACACACATGTACACAAGAACACACAAACATAAACAAACACACTTGTATACAAGTGTGTGTATATATGTATATATTATATATATGTATATATTATATGTATATATATATATTATATATACATATATATATATAATATATATATAGAGAGAGAGAGAGAGAGAGAGAGAGAGAGAGAGAGAGAGGAGGGGGGTCTACAACTGCGCAGTTTCCTTCATTGATGCAGCTGGGTGTTGAATGACTTCCCCGGCCCCAACACATGGCCAATTTAGCTACATTAACCTTATTAATATTTTCTGAGTGGGGGATACGTTAACTTGGTAAAAGGGTTTGTGTATCGCCATGATCAGCAAAGCTGTATTAGTCAGGGGCACCCATACTAGGTTGGTTTGCTGCGATCGATCAAACTATAGTCCTCCCACCATCATGATGAAATGGTGATGAAAATGGCCAAATCCCAGTCATGACTGTATGTTAAAGGTTTAAAGGTCGCTCATGAATAGCAGAAGCAAGGAACAGTGATATTGCCCTAGCAATCAGGACAATGCCCTAGAGACTGACCATATATTATATGATCAGCGCCCAAGCCTCCTCTCCACCCAAGCTAGGACCAGGGAGGGCCAGGCAGTGGCTGCTGATGACTCAGCAGATAGACCTATAGGCTCCCCCAAACACCCCAACCTTAGCTCACAAGGATGGTAAGGTTGCACACACTAATGGCACTAACGAGTCTGAGCGGGACTCGTACCCCCGACTGGCAAACACCAGGCAGAGACGTTACCAATCAGGCCACAGCCTGTATGTCTGTATCCACATTTTACTCCCTCTTCACCCATATATCTTATTCATATGCAACATTAAAATTTCCCTTCTTTTAAAGAATTTTCTTTTTCAATCTGCATTCTAATGTTTTGCAATCATCCTGCTGCCTTCTTTTCAAGGAAGAAATCTCTACCCCAAGACAGTGAAAGACCATGGTACAGAGGCTATGACACTATCTAAGACCAGAGAACAATGATTTGATTTTGTAGTATCCTTCTAGACAAAGTCCTCAGGCATTCCTAAATCCCTCCTCGTATATATCCTTTCCAAGGCTGAAGGATTAATCAGTAATAATCGCAGGTCAACGTCAGCAACGAATTGCATTCGTGTTGCAACAGAATCTCCCAAATGCAAATAGATGCAGCCGTTCCAGAGACGGCCAGAGCGAGTGTGGCGTGGCACTGTGGCAGAGCTCACGGATCCACAATACCTAGGGAATTTGTTGTTTTGTTTTGGGTAGCGAAACACGAACGAAACACGTTGGGTGTATATGGGCTCTCCTTTATGCTTTTGCTTCTTCTTCTTCTCCTTCTCCTTCTTCTCCTCCTTCTTCTTCTTCTCCTACTTCTTCTTCTTCTACTCCTTCTTTTTCTTCTTATTTTGTGGAATATTTATTGTCCAAGGGTTGCGGTGACCTATATGTTGATGTCCCTGTTTTCTGAACGCCAGACTGGGGGTTCGAGTCCCGCTTAAGAAGCTCGTTAGTTTCTGTGGTCAATGCAACCTCACCATCCTTGTGAACTAAGGGTGTGGGTTTGGGGGAGCCTATAGGTCTACCCTGCTGAGTTATTATCAGCCATTGCCTGATTATTATTTTTTTTTTCTCTCTCTCTCTCTCTCTCTCTCTCTCTCTCTCTCTCTCTCTCTTTCGTTCTCTTGTAAATGAATAAACTTGCCAATTATTATTATTATTATTATTATTATTATTATTATTATTATTATTATTATTTCTTTCTCTCTTTCTTTCTCTTGTAAATGAATAAACTTGCCAATTATTATTATTATTATTATTATTTCTTTCTCTCTTTCTTTCTCTTGTAAATGAATAAACTTGCCAATTATTATTATTATTATTATTATTATTATTATTATTATTATTATTTCTTTCTCTCTTTCTTTCTGTTGTAAATAAATAAACTTGCCAATAATAATAATTATTATTGTTATTATTATTATTATTATTATTATTATTATTATTATTTCTTTCTCTCTTTCTTTCTCTTGTAAATGAATAAACTTGCCAATAATTATTCTTCTTCTTCTTCTTCTTCTTCTTCTTATTATTATTATTATTATTATTATTATTATTATTATTATTATTATTTCTTTCTCTCTTTCTTTCTCTTGTAAATGAATAAACTTGCCAATAATGCTTCTTCTTCTTCTTCTTCTTCTTCTTCTTCTTCTTCTTCTTCTTCTTCTTCTTCTTCTTCTTCTTCTTCTTGTAAATGAATAAACTTGCCTATAATAATAATAATAATAATAATTATTATTATTATTATTATTATTATTATTATTATTATTATTTCTTTCTCTCTTTCTTTCTCTTGTAAATGAATAAACTTGCCAATAATAATTATTATTAATATTATTTATTTCTTTCTCTCTTTCTTTCTCTTGTAAATGAATAAACTTGCCTATAAGAATTGGTTTTGACATTACAATTTATTATCTTTAGACGTGTCAGCTGTCCCCCAGGATTGATTATAATAGAGCACTAGGAGGCAATTAAAACTTTGCTATAAAATCATGTTATATCTCCCACACAATTTATTCCTATCCTTATTTCCTTTCCTCGATGACCTATTTTCCCCTGCTGGAGCTCTTGAGTTTAATTCATTCAGTTTTTTCCAACTAGGGTTTGTAGCTTTAGCTTGTAATAAAAATAATAATGATATTAATAATAATAATAATAATAGCAATTGATAATAATGATTTATAGTGATAATAATGGTTAATAATAATACTAGCTTTATAGCTTTGCTGGTTTTATAATAATAATAATAATAATAATAATAATAATAATAATAATCATAATAATAATAATTGATAATAATGATTTATAGTGATAATAATGATTAATAATAATACTAGCTTTATAGCTTAGCTGGTTTTAATAATAATAATAATAATAATGATAATAATTGATAATAATAATAATAATAATAATAATAATAATAATAATAATAATAATAATAATTGATAATAATGATTAATAATAATAATGATAATAATAGCTTTTTAGCTTAGCTGGTTTTAATAATAATAATAATGATAATAATAATAATAATAATAATAATAGTAATAATAATAATAATAATAGTGATAATGATAGGAATATTGATGATGATAATATTATTAATAATGATTTTGATAATAATAATAATAAAGATAATAATAATGATAATAGTAATAATAAAAATGATAAAAGTAATAATAATAATAATAATAATAATAATAATAATAATAATAATAATAATACTGTGGAAGACTGTCTTTAAATATTTATTTTCGTTGCATCTACAATGTAATGTGTCCCCCGTTAAGATTCTAATTCATCATTTACTTCCTTGCCAGACATTATGCAAATGAGGATAGGGGCTCAATTAGGCCTAAGTGAGAGAGAGAGAGAGAGAGAGAGAGAGAGAGAGAGAGAGAGAGCTTTTAGTAAATTGCTGTTCGAACATATTTGGTATATATATATATATATATATGTATATATATGTGTGTGTTATATATATATATATATATGTATATATACTGTATATATATATATATATATATATGTATATATATATATATATATATATAAAATTCTGGTTTATTACCTATGTTGATATTTTAATGTTATTGCTCTTCTTGAATATTTTATTTTAATTGTTTATGACTTCTCCTGTAGTTTATTTATGTCTGTATTTCCTTTCCTCAATGGGCTATTTTTTCCTGTTGGAGCCCCTGGGCTTTATAGCATCCTGCTTTTCCAACTAGGGTTGTAGCTTGGCTTTTATTATATAATAATAATAATAATAATAATAATAAACTAGAATGGCACTCAGTAGAGCGCGGACCCCCACAAGGGCAGCTTATTTCTCGACTTTTGGACTGATTTTGGACGTTTTGCTCAACTTTGACCTTGACCTTTGACCTTCTAAATTTTATCATTTCCAGCTCTTTACATAATAGTTTAAAATCCTCACAAGTTTCATTACTGTACGATTAAAATTGTGGCCGTATGGTTGATGACTGGAATTTGACCTTGACCTTAGACTCGACCTTGACCTTCAACCTTAAAATGTATTCATTAGCTTGTATCCTCATACACTCAAATATGAACCAAGTTTGAAATCTCTGTGACAACTATTTCCAAACTTATTACTGATGACGTGAATTGTACATATTGGACATTTTGCTTGACCGGGACCTTGACCTTTGACCTTAACCTTCCAATATTTAATCATTTCTATATTATTACATAACAGTTAATCCCTGCGAGTTTCATTACTCTGCGATTAGAATTGTTGGCCAGGAAGCTATTTACCAACAAACACACACACACACAAACACACAAACAAGGGGTAAAACATAACCACCTTCTAAGTTCGTTGGCGGAGGTAATAAGAGATGATTTTCATCTAAATGACCTAAACGGCATGACTAAGGAAGTAGGCTACAATTGAGTAAAGAGAGACTGAAACTCAATAAGACTCGTTATATAGATATTGTTAACTTTCTTTTTCAAAGATTTTTCAAGAGATTGAATAAGGTAAGAGAAGTTTGCTAATCCTAGAGTGGGAAAAGGTATTTGCCAAGTTAAATCAAAGTAATTTCGCCTTGTTCTAATTGTAGTTATTGATGATTGATTTCTCATTAGGGATGTGGTAGTCTATTGGAAACGTCCTTGCCTTGCATTCTATTGGATGGGTGTTCGAGATCCGCTCAAGCTCGATAGTTTTCTAATAGTGTAAGTAACTTCACCAGTTTTGTGAACTAAGGATAGGATGTTTAGGGTAGCCTATAGGTCTACCTACCGGGTCATGAGCGGCCGTTGCCTGGCCCTCCCTGTTCCTAGGTTAATTGAGAGGGGACTTGAGCTCTGATCATAAGGTCAGTCTCAAGGGCATTGTCCTAGCCATTGCCTCTGTCATTCATGAACTTCCTTTAAATCTTAAATTTAAGAATATGAGAAGGTTCACAAAAAATGTATTGACGCTTCTGCGTGTTTAAAAATTATATTTACGTCGTTAAACAGGGCCCCATTAACTATTCAACTGCTTTCGTTTCAAGCTTTATGCTGGGAGCACAGTAGCGACTCTGTGGCGCCACAAAGCCACAGCATCGTGTGGCGGGCATGTGGTCTCCCATAGGTTTCCATTGTTTTTCAAAGCCACGCCACGCCTGTGGCGGGTATGAGCGACAGAGAGCCACCGTCGCTAGTTTGCGCGGCAAATCTTGAAAACAATGGAAACCTATGGGAGACCACATCTCCCCACACGATGCTGTGGCTTTCGTGGCGCCACAGAGTCGCTAGTGTGCTCCTGGCCTTAAGGCAATTCAGGTACTGAAGCAATTATCCTCTGGAAGTGTGGGAGAAATCTGACTCTAATCTATATTCATAAAATCTTGAAGGCAACTGCTACAGTAGCAAACCCCCCTTTCCCCCCCCCCCTCCCTCTCAGAAGCAGTAGTTCCTCCCTCCCCAAAGTCAATTTTGCTTAGCGGGGGTGGGGGGTAAACAATTATTGGACGGATAGAGTTTCTGCTGTTAAATCTTTAGCCATTTCAGAAGGATGCTGGTATATACAGTACATGAGTCTCATCTCTCTCTCTCTCTCTCTCTCTCTCTCTCTCTCTCCTTCCTGAATAACTTCTCTTTAAAGTTTTGGGATAGAGGCAGAAATTAATGCTTATGAATAAAGTCATACGGAATATATGACACGGGAAGTATTGCCTTTTTAATTTTGGAATTATCATCTCTCTCTTCTCTCTCTCTTTCTCCTCTCTCTCTCTCTCTCTCTCTCTCTCTCTCTCTCTCTCTCTCTCGTCAAGGATCTATTAAGTCAACAAAGTTGAAGAGATAAGTTATTTTTCACCTTTAGAAAATATGAAGTTGAAATTTTTGAAAATCAACTTTGAAAATTGTTTGAAAAGAATACATAGTAAAAGTTCCAAGGTAAAAGGTTCGTTTTTTAAAGAGTATGTTTTTAATTTTCATTATACAATTTTATTTTTAATTTGGTTCTCTCTGCAGTGAACTCTAAAAATTCAAATATATCCTACTTTAGTAATTATTGCCTTTTTACCTCCGCCGACAAACTTGGAGAAGAGGTTATGTTTTCGCCATTGTTTGTCTGTTTGTTTGTTTGTGAACAAGTTCAGGAGCACAATTTTACTCATAAAGTAGTGAAACTTTCAGGGTATTAATTTCTATGTTGAGACGTGGAAGTGATTCAATTTTGGAAGTCCTAGGTCAAAGGTGAAGGACAAGGTCGAGCAAAAGGTTCAAGAAATAAACGCTCTACTGAGTACCTTAGGTCTTCACTTTCCCACCCTGCTTTGCTGGCATCCTCCTCCTCCTCCTCCTCCTCCTCCTATTCCTGCAAGTTCTCCTATCCCCGCAATTCCTCTTCCTCCTATCCGCAATTCTTCCTCTTATTCCTGCAATTCTTCCTCCTATCCCTGCAATTCTTCCTCCTATTCCTGCAATTCCTGCTCCTCCTATCCCTGCAATTCCTGCTCCTCCTATCCCTGCAATTCCTCCTCCCCTTATCCCTGCAATTCCTCCTCCTCCTCCTCATCTTATCTCTGCAATCCCTCCTCCTCCTCCTTATCCTTGCAATTCCTCCTCCTCCTCCTCTTATCCCTGCAATCCCTCCTCCTCCTCCTTATCCTTGCAATTCCTCCTCCTCCTCCTCCTCCTATTCCTGCAAGTTCTCCTATCCCCGCAATTCCTCTTCCTCCTATCCGCAATTCTTCCTCTTATTCCTGCAATTCTTCCTCCTATCCCTGCAATTCTTCCTCCTATTCCTGCAATTCCTGCTCCTCCTATCCCTGCAATTCCTGCTCCTCCTATCCCTGCAATTCCTCCTCCCTTATCCCTGCAATTCCTCCTCCTCCTCCTCATCTTATCTCTGCAATCCCTCCTCCTCCTCCTTATCCTTGCAATTCCTCCTCCTCCTCCTCTTATCCCTGCAATCCCCTCCTCCTCCTCCTTATCCTTGCAATTCCTCCTCCTCCTCCTCCTCCTATTCCTGCAAGTTCTCCTATCCCCCCGCAATTCCTCTTCCTCCTATCCGCAATTCTTCCTCTTATTCCTGCAATTCTTCCTCCTATCCCTGCAATTCTTCCTCCTATTCCTGCAATTCCTGCTCCTCCTATCCCTGCAATTCCTGCTCCTCCTATCCCTGCAATTCCTCCTCCCCTTATCCCTGCAATTCCTCCTCCTCCTCCTCATCTTATCTCTGCAATCCCTCCTCCTCC
>NC_090736.1:138341869-138349571 GCF_036898095.1 Palaemon carinicauda | reverse complement strand
TAATAATAATAATAATAATAGTGATAATGATAGGAATATTGATGATGATAATATTATTAATAATGATTTTGATAATAATAATAATAAAGATAATAATAATGATAATAGTAATAATAAAATGATAAAAGTAATAATAATAATAATAATAATAATAATAATAATAATAATAATAATAATACTGTGGAAGACTGTCTTTAAATATTTATTTTCGTTGCATCTACAATGTAATGTGTCCCCCGTTAAGATTCTAATTCATCATTTACTTCCTTGCCAGACATTATGCAAATGAGGATAGGGGCTCAATTAGGCCTAAGTGAGAGAGAGAGAGAGAGAGAGAGAGAGAGAGAGAGGAGAGGAGAGAGAGAGAGAGAGAGAGAGAGAGAGAGAGCTTTTAGTAAATTGCTGTTCGAACATATTTGGTATATATATATATATATATATATATATATATATATATATATATATATATATATATATATATATATATATATATGTATATATATGTGTGTGTGTATATATATATATATATATATATATATATATGTATATATACTGTATATATATATATATATATATATATATATATATATATATATATATATATATATATATATATATATATGTATATATATATATATATATATATATATAAAATTCTGGTTTATTACCTATGTTGATATTTTAATGTTATTGCTCTTCTTGAATATTTTATTTTAATTGTTTATGACTTCTCCTGTAGTTTATTTATGTCTGTATTTCCTTTCCTCAATGGGCTATTTTTTCCTGTTGGAGCCCCTGGGCTTATAGCATCCTGCTTTTCCAACTAGGGTTGTAGCTTGGCTTTTATTATTAATAATAATAATAATAATAATAATAATAAACTAGAATGGCACTCAGTAGAGCGCGGACCCCCACAAGGGCAGCTTATTTCTCGACTTTTGGACTGATTTTGGACGTTTTGCTCAACTTTGACCTTGACCTTTGACCTTCTAAATTTTATCATTTCCAGCTCTTTACATAATAGTTTAAAATCCTCACAAGTTTCATTACTGTACGATTAAAATTGTGGCCGTATGGTTGATGACTGGAATTTGACCTTGACCTTAGACTCGACCTTGACCTTCAACCTTAAAATGTATTCATTAGCTTGTATCCTCATACACTCAAATATGAACCAAGTTTGAAATCTCTGTGACAACTATTTCCAAACTTATTACTGATGACGTGAATTGTACATATTGGACATTTTGCTTGACCGGGACCTTGACCTTTGACCTTAACCTTCCAATATTTAATCATTTCTATATTATTACATAACAGTTAATCCCTGCGAGTTTCATTACTCTGCGATTAGAATTGTTGGCCAGGAAGCTATTTACCAACAAACACACACACACACAAACACACAAACAAGGGGTAAAACATAACCACCTTCTAAGTTCGTTGGCGGAGGTAATAAGAGATGATTTTCATCTAAATGACCTAAACGCATGACTAAGGAAGTAGGCTACAATTGAGTAAAGAGAGACTGAAACTCAATAAGACTCGTTATATAGATATTGTTAACTTTCTTTTTCAAAGATTTTTCAAGAGATTGAATAAGGTAAGAGAAGTTTGCTAATCCTAGAGTGGGAAAAGGTATTTGCCAAGTTAAATCAAAGTAATTTCGCCTTGTTCTAATTGTAGTTATTGATGATTGATTTCTCATTAGGGATGTGGTAGTCTATTGGAAACGTCCTTGCCTTGCATTCTATTGGATGGGTGTTCGAGATCCGCTCAAGCTCGATAGTTTCTAATAGTGTAAGTAACTTCACCAGTTTTGTGAACTAAGGATAGGATGTTTAGGGTAGCCTATAGGTCTACCTACCGGGTCATGAGCGGCCGTTGCCTGGCCCTCCCTGTTCCTAGGTTAATTGAGAGGGGACTTGAGCTCTGATCATAAGGTCAGTCTCAAGGGCATTGTCCTAGCCATTGCCTCTGTCATTCATGAACTTCCTTTTAAATCTTAAATTTAAGAATATGAGAAGGTTCACAAAAAATGTATTGACGCTTCTGCGTGTTTAAAAATTATATTTACGTCGTTAAACAGGGCCCCATTAACTATTCAACTGCTTTCGTTTCAAGCTTTATGCTGGGAGCACAGTAGCGACTCTGTGGCGCCACAAAGCCACAGCATCGTGTGGCGGGCATGTGGTCTCCCATAGGTTTCCATTGTTTTCAAAGCCACGCCACGCCTGTGGCGGGTATGAGCGACAGAGAGCCACCGTCGCTAGTTTGCGCGGCAAATCTTGAAAACAATGGAAACCTATGGGAGACCACATCTCCCCACACGATGCTGTGGCTTTGTGGCGCCACAGAGTCGCTAGTGTGCTCCTGGCCTTAAGGCAATTCAGGTACTGAAGCAATTATCCTCTGGAAGTGTGGGAGAAATCTGACTCTAATCTATATTCATAAAATCTTGAAGGCAACTGCTACAGTAGCAAACCCCCCTTTCCCCCCCCCCTCCCTCTCAGAAGCAGTAGTTCCTCCCTCCCCAAAGTCAATTTTGCTTAGCGGGGGTGGGGGGTAAACAATTATTGGACGGATAGAGTTTCTGCTGTTAAATCTTTAGCCATTTCAGAAGGATGCTGGTATATACAGTACATGAGTCTCATCTCTCTCTCTCTCTCTCTCTCCTCTCTCTCTCTCTCTCCTTCCTGAATAACTTCTCTTTAAAGTTTTGGGATAGAGGCAGAAATTAATGCTTATGAATAAAGTCATACGGAATATATGACACGGAAGTATTGCCTTTTTAATTTTGGAATTATCATCTCTCTCTCTCTCTCTCTCTTTCTCTCTCTCTCTCTCTCTCTCTCTCTCTCTCTCTCTCTCTCTCTCTCTCTCTCTCTCGTCAAGGATCTATTAAGTCAACAAAGTTGAAGAGATAAGTTATTTTTCACCTTTAGAAAATATGAAGTTGAAATTTTTGAAAATCAACTTTGAAAATTGTTTGAAAAGAATACATAGTAAAAGTTCCAAGGTAAAAAGGTTTCGTTTTTTAAAGAGTATGTTTTTAATTTTCATTATACAATTTTATTTTTAATTTGGTTCTCCTGCAGTGAACTCTAAAAATTCAAATATATCCTACTTTAGTAATTATTGCCTTTTTTACCTCCGCCGACAAACTTGGAGAAGAGGTTATGTTTTCGCCATTGTTTGTCTGTTTGTTTGTTTGTGAACAAGTTCAGGAGCACAATTTTACTCATAAAGTAGTGAAACTTTCAGGGTATTAATTTCTATGTTGAGACGTGGAAGTGATTCAATTTTGGAAGTCCTAGGTCAAAGGTGAAGGACAAGGTCGAGCAAAAGGTTCAAGAAATAAACGCTCTACTGAGTACCTTAGGTCTTCACTTTCCCACCCTGCTTTGCTGGCATCCTCCTCCTCCTCCTCCTCCTCCTCCTATTCCTGCAAGTTCTCCTATCCCCGCAATTCCTCTTCCTCCTATCCGCAATTCTTCCTCTTATTCCTGCAATTCTTCCTCCTATCCCTGCAATTCTTCCTCCTATTCCTGCAATTCCTGCTCCTCCTATCCCTGCAATTCCTGCTCCTCCTATCCCTGCAATTCCTCCTCCCCTTATCCCTGCAATTCCTCCTCCTCCTCCTCATCTTATCTCTGCAATCCCTCCTCCTCCTCCTTATCCTTGCAATTCCTCCTCCTCCTCCTCTTATCCCTGCAATCCCTCCTCCTCCTCCTTATCCTTGCAATTCCTCCTCCTCCTCCTCCTCCTATTCCTGCAAGTTCTCCTATCCCCGCAATTCCTCTTCCTCCTATCCGCAATTCTTCCTCTTATTCCTGCAATTCTTCCTCCTATCCCTGCAATTCTTCCTCCTATTCCTGCAATTCCTGCTCCTCCTATCCCTGCAATTCCTGCTCCTCCTATCCCTGCAATTCCTCCTCCCCTTATCCCTGCAATTCCTCCTCCTCCTCCTCATCTTATCTCTGCAATCCCTCCTCCTCCTCCTTATCCTTGCAATTCCTCCTCCTCCTCCTCTTATCCCTGCAATCCCTCCTCCTCCTCCTTATCCTTGCTATTCCTCCTCCTCCTCCTCCTCCTATTCCTGCAAGTTCTCCTATCCCCGCAATTCCTCTTCCTCCTATCCGCAATTCTTCCTCTTATTCCTGCAATTCTTCCTCCTATCCCTGCAATTCTTCCTCCTATTCCTGCAATTCCTGCTCCTCCTATCCCTGCAATTCCTGCTCCTCCTATCCCTGCAATTCCTCCTCCCCTTATCCCTGCAATTCCTCCTCCTCCTCCTCATCGTATCTCTGCAATCCCTCCTCCTCCTCCTTATCCTTGCAATTCCTCCTCCTCCTCCTCTTATCCCTGCAATCCCTCCTCCTCCTCCTTATCCTTGCAATTCCTCCTCCTCCTCCTCCTCCTATTCCTGCAAGTTCTCCTATCCCCGCAATTCCATCTTCCTCCTATCCGCAATTCTTCCTCTTATTCCTGCAATTCTTCCTCCTATCCCTGCGAATTCTTCCTCCGATTCCTGCAATTCCTGCTCCTCCTATCCTGCAATTCCTCCTCCTCCTCCTCATCTTATCTCTGCAAATCCCTCCTCCTCCTCCTTATACTTGCAATTCCTCCTCCTCCTCCTCTATCCCTGCAATCCCTCCTCCTCCTCCTTATCCTTGCAATCCTCCTCCTCCTCGTATCCTTGCAATTCCTCCTTATCCTTGCAATTCCTCCTCCTCCTCCTATCCTTGCAATCCCTCCTCCTCCTCCTTATCCTTGCAATTCCTCCTCCTCCTCCTATCCTTGCAAATCCCTCCTCCTCCTCCTTATCCTTGCAATTCCTCCTCCTCCTCCTATCCTTGCAATTCCTCCTCCTCCTCCTCTTATCCCTGCAATCCCTCCTCCTCCTCCTTATCCTTGCAATTCCTCCTCCTCCTCCTATCCTTGCAATTCCTCCTCCTCCTCTTATCCCTGTAATTCCTCCTCCTCCTCTTATCCCTGCAATTCCTCCTCCTCCTCCTCCTATCCCTACAACTCCTCCTCCTCCTCCTCCTCCTCTTATCCCTGCAATCCCTCCTCCTCCTCCTTATCCTTGCAATTCCTCCTCCTCCTCCTCCTCCTCTTATCCCGGCAATTCCTCCTTAAACCTTTCCTTCTTCTGTACATCACCAACCATAGGTACTCTCTAGCCCCCTCCCTCCCTCTCCCCACTAAATGACCCTTTTGAAATTCCAGACGCACCAAGGTCTAATTACCCAAACATTATGCAAAACGAAGTGAGTCTGACGGGCAGAGAAGTGACTGAAACTCTTTACGTCTCATTAGACGAGTATTGTCGATCAAGATGCAGCTTCTTCTTCTTCATCTGAGGAGAGGATGTTCTTACTTTTGGGGGAGGGGATGAGGGGAAGCCGAGTGGGGAAGGAGATGGCTGTGGGGATGAGGGGAGGGTGGTGGGGAAGAAGGAGGAGGAGCTTTTGAATGCCCCGTAAGGGAAGATTTACTCTGGCGTAGTCATTACTAAAATGAATCAGATGGGTAGGACTTGAAGTTCTGAGGGCTGAGATTCCTCTCTCTCTCTCTCTCTCTCTCTCTCTCTCTCTCTCTCTCTCTCTCTCTCTCTCTCTCTCTCTCTCTCTCTCTCTCTCTCTCTCTCGTTTTGCAAGACTGGAAATTCTTTTATATATATATATATATATATATATATATATATATATATATATATATATAGATACAGTATATGTATATATATATATATATATGTATATATATATATATATGTACATATATACATATATATATATATGTATATATATATATGTATATATGTACATATATATATATATATATATATATATATATATATATATAGATATATATATATATATATATATATATATATATATGTATATATATATGTATATATATATATATATGTATATATGTACATATATATATATATATTATATATTATATATAGATATATATATATATATATATATATATGTACATATATATATATATATATATATATATATATATATATAGATATATATATATATATATATATATATATATATATATATATATATGTACATATATATATATATATATATATATATATATCTATATATATATATATATATATATATATATATATATATATATGTGGTCTCTTAGTCAGAATCCCAGGTTAATTTTTTATCTTGCATTAAGAATTCCGATAATTAGAAGTCTTTATTCTTTACTAGAATACCTATCCAGTTTTTTTTATTGGAGACGTCCCTGCGTGGCGATCTGCTAGGACTGGTGTTCGAGACGACCTGAGGCTTGATAGTTTATTGTAGCGTCTGCATCCTTACCATCTTTGTGAGCTAAGGAACGGGGTTTTAGGGGCCACCTGTAGGTCTACCTGCTGAGTCATCAGCAGCCATTGCCTGACCCTCCCTGGTTCTAGCATAGGTTCAGAGGTGCATGGCCTTCTATCTTATTTATATAATGTCACTAGGGGATTGTCACTGTCCCTTGCCTCTGTCAGATACTTGCTCCTTACTATGTAGGTCTGTCTGTTTGTTTGTCAGTATAGATTGCCTTACCTTATGTAAGACACGGGCTCTTGCAGTTGGGCAGCCCGTAAATAACTATATAGGGGAGATGAGCGATCTATTAATTAATTCTTTTCAATATCATCTTGACATATTTCTCATTTTCTTCATTTTGAGTTTTCATAAAAGAAAGTTCAATATTTAATTACCGGATTTAAAAAAAAAAAAAAAAAAAAAAAAAAAACAACGGATAACATCTCGTGGATAGTCATAAAACATCACTGTTATCAAAACATCGAATATCGCGACATAGATTAACAGATCATTATTATTGTTATTTTATTATTATTATTATTATTATTATTATTATTATTATTATTATTATTATTAAAATTAACATTATTATTATTATTATTATATTATATTATTATTATTTTTATTATTATTATTTTTATTATTATTATTACTAGCCAAGCTACAACCCTAGTTGGAAAGCAAGATGCTATAAGCCCAAGGGCTCCAACAGGTAAAAATACCCCAGTGAGGAAAGGAAATAAGAAAATAAATAAATGATGAGAACAAATTAACAGTAAATCATTCTAAAAACAGTAGCAACGTCAAAACAGATATGTCATATATAAACTATAAAAAAAGACTTAAGTCAGCCTGTTCAACATAAAAAATATTTGCTGCAACTTTGAACTTTTGAAGTTCCACTGATTCAACGACCCGATTAGGAAGATCATTCCACGGCTTGGAAGAACTATATTTTTTAATAAATTTTTGACAATTAACAAAACGAATTTTAAACTGAACTCCATCATCATTAGAGCCACGAATTATTTTTTGCGTCCCAGAGAATATGAACAGGAAAAACAATGGAATAAAACATTCTTTTCATCTATTTTCATCTAAAGAGGGAACTAGAAAAAATATCTTTTGCAGAACCACAATGAAAAAAATTATCAACATGCACCGCCGAACAAAGATGATATTTCTTTGTTGAAATTTATAGTTTTTTGAATTCATCAAACAAAAGCCAAGCGTCCAGTCCACTACCGAATAAAAACTCTTCTCTTGATTTCCATGTCAAAGGAACTATTTTTTTTTTGTTTATGAAAAATACAAAAAAATAGAATTCTTTGTTGATGATGAAGGTT
>NC_090736.1:138324369-138326869 GCF_036898095.1 Palaemon carinicauda | reverse complement strand
ATGTCCCTATATGCATGATATCCCAAAGTACGATTATTTTTGGTTTAGTTCATTGCTAGTGAAGATTACAATTTAAGTTTTTGTGTTTTGTATATTTCTTTTAATAAATAATATTGCCATAAATATTTACATTTCTTCATAAATCATTATAATCAGGATAAATAATTTCCTATAATCGATCAAGATCTTTGAAAAATTCATTTTGTCCTGAAGTCTTTCAATAAAGAGTCTTTTAGTCTTGTCTGCAGAAAAATAGAAAGGGACTGACTACAGAATTTTAAAGACAGGAAATAGGTCTTCATGAAACTACACACACACACACACACACACACACACACACACACACACACACACACACACACACACACACACACACACACACACACCTATTATCATTGTCTTTAAGATTCTATAGTCACTCAGTGTTCTGCAGACAAGAGTAATTAATAAAAGACACCAGGAAAAAACCCTCATAAAATTCCAGTTGCAGATTTTATTGCAAGATAAAGATTCATTGTTGTTCAAAGCGCAATTGCCATTTTTCTGAGCATCTCGGTACTCCACAACTTGCAATACGCTTTAATCTCTTCCCTCCGAAATGGATAGTTATGTATGCAATTGAGGACGTCAAAATCGGACAGAAATGGTGTCAATTATCTTGTGGAAAAGCAGCTGGTAATTCGGATGCTGGAATTTTTGGGTGGGGGTTGGCACGGAGGAGGGATTTTGGAGGGGGAGAAGCCCCCAGGGTAGGGGGAGCAGCCCCCACAGCTGAGGATTTGGGTGCGAGCAGCTCGTAATTCGGATGCTGGAATTTTTAAATATGGGTTGGCATGGAGGAGGGGTTTTGGGGTGGGGGAGGGAGAAGCCCTCAGGGTGGGGGGGGAGAAACCCCCAGGGTAGGGGGAACAGCCCCCAAGGTAGGTCGAGCAGCCCCCAAGGCGGGGGATTTGGGTCCGAGCAGCTCGTAATTCGAATGCTGGAATTTTTGGATATGGGTTGGCATGGAGGAGGGGTTTTGGGGGTGGGGGGGGAGAAGCCCCCAGGGCAGGTGGAACAGCCCCCAAGGTAGGTCGAGCAGCCCCCAAGGCGGGGGGCTTTGGGTGCGAGCAGCTCGCGATGCAATTACCCCGTTTCAATGGATAAAACTGTACCACAAACAGGAAAAAAGGTGAATCGATTTTTTTTTTTTTTCTGTTTACGTACCTTTTGCTGAGATTTCATTTTCTTTTTCTATTTTTTTTTTGGGGGGGGGGGCCTTGTTACTATTCTCGAATTAACTCATATCTTTATCCATTATTGCTGATCATAATCCTTTTAATTTCCAATCATTTTATTCATACAATCTCAAGTATCACGTAAATAATTTTCTAATTTTTTTTTTTTCTTTTAAGCATGAAAAATATAAACAAGTTTAAAGTTTACTGTTACATTAAGTTGCGTTTAGATTTTCCTGGAACTTGATTATTTTTTTCATACTTGTGCTTTCCTAATCACCTTTCAATGTTCATTGATTATGCATATCGTAAACGTTCAGAAATTGCTTTCGCATTTTACAAGTGTTTACCTGTTTTGTGTACAATCTTGTACACTGGTATTCTCGTGTAAGATATTATTATTATTATTATTATTATTATTATTATTATTATTATTATTATTATTATTATTATTATTATTATTATTATTATTACTAGCTTAGCTACAACACTAGTTGGAAAAGCAGGATTCTATAAGCCCAGAGGCTCCAACAGGGAAAATAGCCCTGTGAGGAAAGGAAAAAGGGGAAAATAGAATATTTTAAGAAGACTAACAACATCAAAATAAATATGCACGTAGAAAGTATGAAGGTTTTATTAATATTAATCTACTCAAAAACGTATAATTACCCTATAAACTCTATCTGATATTAATTTATCAAGTAATTTTTTTAAATTAATAATTCATTGTCTTAATTGGCCGGGCAGTGAGAATAAAAAAAAAATCATTTTTTAATTTAGGGTTGTTGTGGCCTGATTGGTAATGTCTCTGCCTGGTGTTTGCCAGTCGGGGGTTCGAGTCCCATTCAGACTCGTTAGTGCCATTAGTGTCTGCAGCCTTACCATCCTTGTGAGCTAAGTTTTTTTTTTCTTTTTTTTTTGGGGGGGGGGGGGCGGTTGGGGGAGCTTATAGACCTATCTGCTGAGTCATCAGTAGCCACTACCTGGCCCTCCCTGGTCCTAGCTTGGGTGGAGAGGAGGCTTGGGCGCTGATCATATATGGTCAGTCTCTAGGGCATTGTCCTGCTTGCTAGGGCAATGTCACTGTCCTTTGCCTCTGCCATTCATGAGCGACCTTTAAACCTTTAAAGAGTAGGTTCTTCGTTGCAGAAAATTCCCAAAACCCAGACTATGATATAAGTTGAAAAGTATCATTTTTCAAAGGACACTTAAATTTACGACTTAAGTTTCAATTTTTATGAAAATTGTCGTAAATAGTTTATATTTTACGGTTTATATTCAAT
>NC_090736.1:138302374-138316369 GCF_036898095.1 Palaemon carinicauda | reverse complement strand
AACTAAAGTAAATAAGAAAAGAAATAAGATAGAATAGCGTGACCTAGTGTACCCTCAAGCAAGAAAACTCTACCCATGACAGTGGAAGACCACGGTACAGAGGCTATGGCACTATCCAAGACTAGAGAACAATGGTTTGATTTTGGAGAGTCCTTCTAGAGGCTGCTGCTTACCATAGCTAAAGAGTCTCTTCTACACTTACCAAGAAGAGATAGCCACGAACAACTACAGTCCAGTAGTTAACCCCTTGAGCAAAGAAGAATTGTTTAGTAATCTCATTGTTGTTAGGTGTATGTCAGGGGAGAATGTGGAAAGAGTAGGCCAGACTATTTCTTATCTTCATACCATTAAAACATAATGTTCTGTGCAGTGTAAATAAATATTTTTATCCTTATAATATAAATAGAAATTTCTTCGTAAAATGCTCCAATATTCTCTTTGAGATAACTGTTGACCAATTTCTTCTCTCCACGTAAGAACTGAAAGTCAAAAGAGTGTGGGCTGTCATTAGGCCAATTATCGCCTTCCTTAAGAAGTACAAATCCCTAAACATTATGATGTTTTCATTGTGAAGAATTTTGAGCCGAATTGTATTCTATTGTTTCAATCAAATACGATTACAGAAAAGAAAACATGGGATACTAGGCCTAAGTTTACAACCTCCACTGATCTGTGTTCGTGATTCCTCAAACATACTCCGATTTATATATATATATATATATATATATATATATATATATATATATATATATATATATATATATATATATATATATATATATAGATAGATAGATAGATAGATAGATAGATAGATAGATAGATATTTCACGTTAAAATCAGTTCAAAGGCAATAAGATTAACAAACCATCATTTAAATTTCATGCTTTTAAAAAGCAAATGCAGGGAAAATAAGGCTTACAATATAGTACACTCAATCCAGTCCGTAATATTAACTATCATTACAGCTACGTAAGAATTTTAGAGGATTTTTTTTTTTTATCAAATAAGTCAAAGAGCCTGTGATGTCATCGGGCCCAAATATCTCATTCCTGAAATACACATCCTTAAACATTATGATATTCTCATTGTTAAGAATTCCATTATTTGAATCCAATTCTGTCTTAATAATTAAAATGATTATATATATATATATATATATATATATATATATATATATATATATATATATATATATATATATATATATATATATGTATGTATGTATGTATATACATACATACATACATACATACATGCATATATATATATATATA
This sequence comes from Palaemon carinicauda, assembly GCF_036898095.1. Lineage (NCBI taxonomy): Eukaryota > Metazoa > Arthropoda > Malacostraca > Decapoda > Palaemonidae > Palaemon > Palaemon carinicauda. The sequence continues at coordinate 138,315,095 of NC_090736.1, read as the reverse complement.
TATATATATATATATATATATATATATATATATATATATATATATATATATATATATACATATATATATATATACATATATATATACACATACATACATATATATATATATATATATATATATATATATATATATATATATATATATATATATATATATATATATATATATATATACATATATATATATATATATATATATATATATATATATATATATATATATATATATATATATATATATTAGGTAGTAGGTTGGCCAGGGCACCAGCCACCCGTTGAGATACTACCGCTAGAGAGTTATGGGGTCTTTTGACTGGCCAGATAGTACTACATTGGATCCTTCTCTCTGGTTACGGTTCATTTTCCCTTTGCCTACATACACACTGAATAGTCTGGCATATTCTTTACATATTCTCCTCTATCCTCATACACCTGACAACACAGATTACCAAACAATTCTTCATCACCCAAGGGGTTACTGCACTGTAATTGTTCAGTGCCACTTTCCTCTTGGTAAGGGTAGAAGAGACTCTTTAGCTATGGTAAGCAGCTCTTCTAGGAGAAGGACACTCCAAAATCAAACCACTGTTCTCTAGTCTTGGGTAGTGCCATAGCCTCTGTACCATGGCCTTTCACTGTCTTGGGTTAGAGTTCTCTTGCTTGAGGGTACACTCGAGCACACTCTCCTATCTTATTTCTCTTTCTCTTGTTTTGTTAAAGTTTTTATAGTTTATATAGGAGATATTTATTGTTGTTACTCTTCTTAGAATATTTTATTTTCCTTTTTTCCTTTCCGCACTGAGCTATTTTCCCTGTTGGAGCCCCTGGGCTTATAGCATACTGCTTTTCCAACTAGGGTTGTAGCTTAGTAAGTAATAATGATAATAATAATATATACTGTATGCAAAACTTCCTTCTCTCTCATCCTTAGGATTGTACCAACCGTGTCACACAATTGTACATAATTCCTTTTGTATATATTATGCTTGTATCTGCGCTCTTCCCTCGCACTAAAACGAACATGAAAATTCACGTCTCCGGTTTTCCTCTGTTCTATAATATTATAACTCAGTTGATTGCATCCTGCTTTTGAGTTCACAACCTTCTCTCGGCCCGTCACATTGGTGACCCAGGAAGTCGACTCGCTCCCACCGCCTTCCACCCCCACCCCCTCGCCCCTTCATCGTTGGTAGTACTATGGCGGACTCTACGGCAGTTGGTGCTGCGGCCGCTCCATTCAAACTTTCATTGTTTGCCAGCGGCGAGGTGTTTGCTTGGTTTCAGCGCGCAGAAGTCCAGTTTCGTATCAGGGGCGTGACTCGCTCAACCACCAAAGCTGATTATGTTATCGCGGCGATACCCGAGGACACCTTCCCAGAAATATCCGACTGGCTTTGTGAACAAGGAGACACCCCAATAGCGTATGACGCCCTCAAAACATACCTTCTGCAGCAGTACTCGCCGTCGCCAGCCGCCCGTATAGCAAAGCTTTTTCAGCTCTCGCAACAACCGTTGTGGGACCAAAGGGCTTCGCTTGCCCTCAGGGAAATGACCAGTATCGCTCGCCTTCAACCTGCCGCAGACGGCTCTCCTTGTGAGGTGAACCTACTTCGTGCCCGTTGGATACGCCGTTTACCCGAACCTGTACGCGCTGCCTTACCCGATGTCAATAGTTTACCCATAAAGGACTTGATGACCAAAGCCGACGCCCTTATGGACAGCCACTTCAAGACCTCCATCAACGCCTCCACCCCTGACGACGAGGATGCCTATTCAACGTCAACCGAAGCTGACATGAATGCAGTAGGACATACACGCCTACCCCGTGACGTGCCGGAGCGGCGACAAAGCCGCCCACCACCCACCAATCGCTCGCGCCCCAACGAAAGACTTCTACAGCCACTTACTACCTCCCATCCGCCGCAGTTTTGCTACTACCACTTCAGATTCGGGGCAACCGCGAAGAAATGTGCCAAGGATTGTCAGTGGCCAAAAAACGTGTAAGTAGGCCATCGCTTGTGGCGGTGGCCTCCCATGTTTCCAATCTTTTCTTTTTACAGGATGCAGGAACGGGCGTGCGATTTTTTGGTAGACACGGGTGCTTGTCGTTCTCTTTTGCCAAGGAAACTCTTCAAGGCACGACGTAGTCTGTCTACATCTGCCGACGTCCGCTTGGTAGCTGCCAACGGATCTGCGATACCCACCTACGGTTACGAGAACCTCACATTATCGTTCGGAAACGGTAAATTCAATTGGAAGTTTCTCGTTGCTGACGTCACAATGCCAATCCTCGGTGCGGATTTCCTCTCTCATTTCCACCTTCTGGTCGATGTCGCCCACCGACGATTGGTCAACGTACACTCGTACTTGTCGACACCTCTTCAACCCGCCCCCTCTAACCTCGCTCTCCACATCAGCGCACCCACGGATGCCTACGCCCACCTCCTCACGTCGTACCCGGAAGTTTTCCGTCCAGAACTTCGCCAAACGCCCACGGTTCCTGCCAAACACGGTATTTATCACCATATCAAGACGACGGGACCCCCAGTCTCCGCAAAATTCAGACGTCTGGCACCGGAACGATTGGCAGCCGCCAAACAGACGTTCGCCGAAATGGAGGAAATGGGCCTTTGCTAAAAGGCCTCCAGCTCATGGTCGTCACCCTTACACATCGTTCTGAAGAAAGACGGCTCCCTCCGTCCGTGCGGGGATTACAGGCGCCTGAACATGCAAACAGAACCGGATCACTACCCCCTCCCAAACATTGCCGACGTGACCTCCTACCTGCACAAAGCGAAGGTTTTCTCTACGCTCGACCTCCTGAAGGGGTATTATCAGGTGCCTATGAACCCAGAAGACATCCCCAAGACCGCCATCACCACTCCGTTTGGTACATACACCTTCAATTACTCCTGTTTTGGCCTTCGTAATGCTGGGGCAATGTTTCAACGTCTCATGGATGGCATCTTAGGGGACCTCCCTTTCTGTGTATGTTATGTGGACGACATACTTGTGTTCTCCTCCTCAAAAGAGGAACACCTCTGTCACCTGCGCATCGTGCTCGACCGCCTGCAACAAAACGGCCTTGTAGTCCGGTACGACAAGTGTACCTTTGGCGCCAACGAAGTATCGTTCTTAGAGCACCGTATCACTCCTGAAGGAGTCCATCCCCTCCCTGAGAAGGTAGCAGCCGTTCAGAACTTCCCCGCGCCCTCGACAATCAAAGCTCTACAGGAATTCTTGGGCATGATCAACTATTATCACCGTTTTCTGCCAGCCATTGCCGCCACTCTTGCTCCCCTCTACGCCTCCCTCAAGGGCAAGTCAAAGGACCTGAAGTGGGGTCCCCTTCAAGAAGCAGCCTTCTGCAATGCAAAGAAGGCCCTATCAACTGCTGCGGCTCTCACTTTTCCTATCCCACACGCCCCTCTCCTTCTCTCCACCGATGCCAACGACGTCGCTATTGGTGCAGTACTCGAGCAGGTGGTCAAAGGCTCGCCCCGCCCATTGGCCTTCTTCAGCAGAAAACTGTCCAAGGCAGAATCGGGTTATTCTACCTTCGATCGAGAATTGCTGGCGGTGCACTTGGCTGTCAGTCACTTTCGCCATTTCTTAGAAGGTACGCCCTTCGTCATTCACACAGACCACATGCCTCTGGTGCACGCCTTCACTCGACAGTCTGACGCCTGGTCCGCCCGTCAACGCCGATATCTCTCCGCCGTGGCTGAATACAATTGCACCCTCCAATACGTCCCTGGGAAAATGAATCCCGTTGCCGATGCCCTGTCAAGAAACACGTTGGCTGCCGTTCAACTGGGATAGGATTACAACGCCCTGGCTGAAGCCCAACGACAGGATCCAGAGTATCAAGCTTGTAGGACATCCTGCACGTCCCTCCGTTGGGAAGACTTTCCCCTCGAAGACTCCAACACCACCCTCCTCTGTGACGTCAGTACTGGTAGACTGCGACCTTGGATTCCTGCTCCCATACGCCGACAGGTGTTTGATTTCATTCACGGCCTTTCACATCCCTCGTGCCGTTCTACTGCACAGCTGCTGAAGGCAAAGTTCATTTGGCACGGCATTTCTAAGGATGCTAAGGATTGGATACGCGCCTGTACTTCTTGCCAAACTTCCAAAGTACATCGACACACGGATTCAGGAGTGGGCACCTTTCCTCAACCTCAGCGTCGTTTCGCATACATTCACGTCGACGTTGTAGGCCCCCTACCCACATCACAAGGACATCGTTACCTGTTTACCGTCATCGACCGCTCCACTCGTTGGCCTGAAGCCATTCCCATGGAAACTGCAATGTCCGCCTCATGTACACTTAGATTCAAAATTCCGCCGACACTCAAGGGGAATCGTTCGTCAGAGGTCTCTAGTGTTACCATGACAAAACAAAGAAAGAGTTGGTCTTCTTACTACCTTCAAGGAAATGGGCGGAGACTTGTCCAACCTCAGCGAACGCTTAAAAATATTACAAATCGAGTTGCCATATTTCATTCTGTGGCATCATTTGTCCCTCGAGTATTCACCACAAATACATAAAACACGCACACACACACACACACACATTATATATATATATATATATATATATATATATATATATATATATATATATATATATATATATATATATATATATATATATATATAATTATTTTTACTATTCTTTTGAGGAGCCCTGTAGACACTTTCAATGGATGGGTAGGTGACGGGGGGGGGGGGAGGGGGGGGGCTAGGTAGGGGGGGATTACTCCTCCCCCGGGCAGTCCGACACTGAAGAATTTGAGGAAACTAGGAAGGCATTTGTATTTTAGAGGTTGTGGAAAGAGGTTAAGAAATTCTTGATACAACTTGTAAAATATTGTATCATTGCCTCAATCTAATTTGATAACCATTAATGTTCATGAAATATTGCTAACCTAATTCATAATTAGTTCATTTGTAGTAGCTAGTAGCAACCGAATAAATAGCCTTTGTTGTTCTAAGGTTGATTAGTAACCAAAGTTAACTATTAACTTTGCATAATAAATAATCTGTGATGGAAACAGTAAATAATGATGACTGCATAGCATTTTGAATACAATCAGAATTTAGTTTATTGAATCGAAAAGGAATTGTATTGCGGTAAATGAAACCACTATTACATTCTAGCAAAACCTTTTAGAAATTTGCTTTATTGATAAATCATATATAAATGTCTCTTGTCCTCAGAGCAACATAATTTTCCAAGATTTTGTAATGAAAGTAAGAAATAATAATTTTCCCGTAATATATTCTCTAATTTTCCAAAAAAAAAAAAAAAAAAAAAAATATAAACGCAGGGGGCATGAGCACAAAATGATATCCTACACTAATGCCTTGGCTGTAAGTTATCAGTGATTATGTAATTACTAGTAGCTTTATCTTAAGAAAATTACGTAGATTGATTACGCTGACTTCTAATAATCGTGATTCAAATAGGCGTAAGTCTCCATGATCAAGTTCCTATTTGTGTTCCTTTCATTCATTCTTTATTCACTCATTTATTAAACATCCTCGACATTTTTAAGAAAAATTGCCTTTTTCGCCGGTATTCATCTAAGGTCGTCAATTTTAGTTCCTAGATTCTCACTATCCCTCCAGAAAAGAAATCTCTCCTGAGCGGCAACAAGAAACACCTGCACTTGACTATTCCAACCTGGAACCTTTCGAAATTTGTGTGAAGCCAAAACGAGATATTCCTTAGCTGGATTAGAAAAAAAGGCATTTTGAGCACTATTTCACTCACATTTTTTATACAATTTCAATCATATTCCTTTATGATTATTCCAGTTAACGAGAATATCTTGGTTGATTTTAAAGCGAACGGCCAAATTATTCTACAGAGTACTTTCGTAATGAGCATATTAATTGGAAAATTTGTGGTATGTGGAGGACTACAGAACATAATGATCTATAGTAACTAAATAGTATAACTTCGAGCCGGACAAATGTTGGTATAAGGATTCTTTCTAACGAATCCTTCAAACACTCATAAGACAACGACTCTCTAATTAAAGCTATTATTGTTCCAAAATCTACCATTATGTGGAAGAGCATTTAAGACTAACAAAATAATTCCGTTATCGCTACTCGATGATAACTATCTCCAATTTTGCCAAAGGGCCTCAGTAATTATCAAGCAAATTAAAGCTCTTGCAATAAAGATTGAATTAGCAACACAGCAAAGATTTTACAGTATAAATTTAAAACTCTATTTTAAATGTCAATGCCAACCGTTCTTAGCCACAAATACGGGCGGGAAAGGAAAAGTAAAAACTTTTATGAATAAAGGGCAAGTGGGTTGCGAACTAAAGACTGAGATGGCACATCCCCTTGAATCTGAATGACTTGAGAAATATTTTACAGTAAAGTATCCTTATGTATTCCAAAATGTTCCTATCTATGAATATCTAAAGGCCTATGAAAGTCTTTAGCAATCAATTTAGCATTCTAAAACTAAGTTTTTGGAAGCATAATACAATCATTTTTATTGGAAACATTACAATATTAAGCAAAAATTTCTCCTGATATGCATGAATGTGTAGAAATCAATTTATAGGGTGACCAATTACTACATTCACTACTGTAATCTCTCTCTCTCTCTCTCTCTCTCTCTCTCTCTCTCTCTCTCTCTATGAATGTCCTCAAAGAGTCAAGGCTCGTATAACTCATTTATGGCGTTTTTATGAATACTTTACAGCATCGAGCCATAAATGAAACTGGAAAAAGACTAATGTCGGATCACCGAACAATATAATGTAGCTGTTAACGGAAGGAATTGTTAAGTTATGCCACTCCATTAATTTCTACATGCTTATACAGATTCTAGATTTATATATATATATATATATATATATATTATATATATATATATATATATATATATATATATATATATATATATATATATATATAATGTGTGTGCGTCTGTGTGTGTGTTTTGTGTATTTGTATTGGATAGTTGAGATGTCAAATGATACCACAGCATAAAATATGGCAACAAGATTTGTAATGTTTTCCAGCGTTCGCTGAGCTTGGACAAGGCTCCGCCTATCTCCTAAGAAGTAGTAAGAAATGCAACTCTTTATTTGTTTTGTCATGGTAACACTAGAGACCTCTGACGAGCGATTCTCCCTGAGTGTCGGCGGACTTTTGAATCTAAGTGTACATCTGCCTTGCTCTCTGGATGGATTTCAAGATTCGGTATCCCTGAGCATATTACTTCTGACAGGGGAACCACTTTCACCTCTCAATTGTGGACGTCATTAGCGAATCTCCTGGGCATCACCCTACATCAGACAACGGCCTACAACCCCGCTGCTAATGGAATGGTTGAACGTTTTCATCGCACCCTCAAAGCAGCTTTGATGTCCCGCGGCAAGGATTGCAACTGGTTTACTCAGCTTCCCTGGGTCCTCCTTGGACTAAGGACCACTCCTAAAGACGCCCTCGACGTCTCGGCAGCTGAAATGGTGTATGGCGACCCGTTGGTCGTCCCTGCCTAAATTTTTTCCTTCTACAACCTCCTCCGACGATCTCCAGCGCATACGTCACGTCGTGGGAAAATTTACTCCGTGCCGCCAGACTTACAAGCCCCCAGCGAAGCATCACGTACCAACGGACTTGCACTCTGCAACGCACGTCTTCCTGCGCAACGACACCAGCAAGCCACCACTAACGCCCCCTTACACGGGCCCTTTCCTTGTGATCCGACGCAGTCCGAAAGCATTCCTCCTAAACATTCGGGGCAAAGGAGAATGGGTCTCCATTGATCGTCTAAAACCTGCTTATCTTCTGCCAGATGACCCGCCTACAGTTTGCCTCTCTAGATCAGGGCGCCCTATTTAACATATACAGTATGTCATTTTTAGGGGGGGAGCCATGTACCAACCGTGTGTCACACAATTGTACATAATTCCTTTTGTATATATTATGCTTGTATCTGCGCTCTTCCCTCGCACTAAAACGAACATGAAAATTCACGTCTCCGGTTTTCCTCTGTGACATTGTCTGTCTTGTAAACATGTTATGTCCTGTTGCCTTGAGGTTTTGTATATAAAGGAGAGTGTTCTATAATATTATAACTCAGTTGATTGCATCCTGCTTTTGAGTTCACAACCTTCTCTCGGCCCGTCACAGGATAATATTCCTATAAAACTTCTTTCCTCTACTTCCATATAAGATAATCAAAATAATGTGTAGCAAAAATTATAATTGTAATGGTTACCAGAAGCAATACATCCTCCCAATTGTGTAATGTTTTTCATTTAGTAAAAGTATATGAATAAAGAAGGTATTGTCAGGGTTCTAACTTACATAAAGAACAGTCCGTTATAAGGGAGACTTTTTGCAAAGTTCTGTACACATTTTGGTGCAGAACACACTGTGCTCCAATTTTACTATGGTTCATGCTGGCTATTATTATTATTATTATTATTATTATTATTATTATTATTGTCGTTGTTGTGGTTGTTATCATCATCATCGTTATTATTATTATTATTATTATTATTATTGTTGTTGTTGTTGTTGTTGTTGTTATCATCACCATCATTTTTATTATTATTGTTGTTGTTATTATTACTTGCTAAGCTACAACCCTAGTTGGAATAGCATGATGCTATAAGCATCACAAAGTTAAGAACTTCGAAATGAATTGCTCCACATTCCTCTATGGAAGTAAGATCAGAGGATTGTTTCATTAATAACATGCTGACATTTTTAAAAGAAATCTTACAATCTGATCAATCATTCTATGCACGGGTCTCACGAGTGAATGTTTGGTTTGTGACCTGTGCGAAGAAAATAACAGAACATTTTGGATCGTGAAGAGAACGAGACACAAGGGTGGATAAGTTATTAAATATCAAATCAGAAGAATAACCTTAATTAGAAAACAAGGAAGCAGTTGGAAAAGCATAATAGGTTGCCATAGCTATTTTCATTACAACTGATTTTAAGGTGAAATGGGATAAAATAATTATCCTTAAAGCTTGCACCAGTCACCAAATAAGACTTTTTTTTATGTTAATAATAACATTAAACCTTAGATGATGACTATAATTTATGCGTACTTTTAATTATTAAAGATTAAATTCATGTTGGTTTACACCAAAAATAATAGGACACAAAACAAGAAAGAAATTATTGCAAGTGTGTTACACGCGCAGTACCGATCAAAATAATTTCCTAATATATCGACATTCCAAATCTCTATGTGATTTTTATTTATAAAACCCTTTATATTTGAATTCTATTCCAAAATTAGTTTATATTATATATTTATCAAAATAATATATATTTACTATTGATTTAATCATTTCTATGACTGTATAAGCATTTTTTGTCCCAAAAATCGAGGGTCTAATTTGCTTCTGCGCAACTTGCTCGGAATGAGAGCAGCAGTACAAGAAAGGAGATGCACTGAAGACGCACTACAAAGAATTTTATATTAAGATTCTGTATCATTTAACCCAAAGGTCTGGGTTGAGTGTACTGTATTTTATGCCTTATTTTCCTTGTATTTACTTTTTAAAAGTATGAAATTGAACTGGTGGTTTGTTTCTCTTAGTTCCTTTGGACTAATTTTAACACCAAATATTCATTATAGATACAAATGTCGATGTTCTGTATTGAGTTTCTTGGAAACGCGACTTAAACTTACAGTTTATACAAGAGAAGTCTTTTCATAGTAAAAGTCCTTCTGTAAATATATGTGATATTCTCCATCCAACAACCTCCTATTTCAGTAAAATTACTTTTGTTGAAAATAATGTTAATTTGACGAAGAAATGTACTTTGATTTTCTCACAAGAAAACAGGAATTGCATATTAGTTTACCATAGAGAAAATACATTTACCGTCTGCATTTGATATGGGAATAGTGAGCAATGCTCGGTCAAACTTTAAAAGATTAGATTATATCTGATAAACTTGAGCTAGAAATGACTGTGTATATATTTTCAGAAGTGAAAATGTCAATATTATTACTTGAAATGGAATGCCATTCGCTATCCAAATCTTGTTGTTCATAATCATAGATATTTGGAAAACTCTTATATAATATTAGTCTCAACCAACTGTAAGGTCATGAATGGAAGAAATCCATCAGAATTTGATAATTTAACGGGAGACGTTTCTTATAAGATAAATTCTACCTAAAAATAAATATCAAAAGGCATCAAAGGGTTTTGTAAAGTGTTTTCTCGCATTAGAATGATTGATTAATTAGTTAAGCCACGGCTCATTTGGCATGATGAGAGAGAACTTCAAATCATTCATTCATTCTTTGTCCATGACCAGCCCATAATATATATATATATATATATATATATATATATATATATATATATATATATATATATATATATATATATATATATATATATATATATATATATATATATATATATATATATATATATATATTCTTATTCTTCCTCCCTCGTAGTAGCAGTACTTTCCAACAGTTTGTTGTTAAGTAGCTGCTTTTGATGCAAACCTAAATGAGGGCTGAAAGAATAGCCATAATAAAAACAAGCAGCTATAATAAATACTTGATGAGAGAGAGAGAGAGAGAGAGAGAGAGAGAGAGAGATTTCAACAACAGACCAAAGAAAGCCTGTTGCTGTTTTGCTGGATAACCGGGGGACGTCAGTGACAAGATACTCTCTTTCTATCCTGCCTGTCTCGGAACCCCAAACCGAGAGGTAGTCCTGAATCGGAAGACACCCAAGAGGAAGGATCCTCAACGGAGTCGATTTCTTAGGGCTTGACCCGATCCAGGACTCTCGGAAAACCCGAGTCTCTTTACTTTAGATAATCCAGGACGATACAGACATCACTGCCATTACTCATCAGAAAATATTTTCCATATCAGCAAGCTTCCTTGTTTTATGCAAAGTTTATTAATTTATCTGATAAATTTATAGTAATTGATAAACTTTAATTATTATGAATTTAGATATTCTTAATAATAACTATCATTATAGTTACGTGGGAATTTTATAGGATTTTTTTTTATCGAAAAAGTCAGTAGTATATTGGCCAAGAAGTACAAAGACCCTGCGATGTCATCAGGCCAAAAATCACATTCCTGAAGTACACATCCCAAAAAAATTAAAATCTTTTCATTACTAAGAATTCTTAGGAGGAAATTTAATCCATTATTTAAATTGAAAATGATTAAGAAAAAGAGAAATAAATGATATTGGGCTTAAGATCACAATCTTCATTAATCTGTGCACGAGACTCCGGCCAAACAAAGTTTCTCTTAGTCCCTTTGGACTAATTGTAACACCAAATATTGATTATGGATACAAATTTTCTTGTTTCGTATAGAGTTTCTTGGAAACAAAACTTAATCAAGATTGTATTTTATAAAAGAGAAGTCTTTTAATACTAATATTCTTGCTGTAAAAATCGGTGGCATTTTCCATTTAACAACTTCAAATGAATACATAGTACGATTATCGTAAACCAAAGCTATTATTTCTTTACTTTCTAAGTGAAAGTGGAGAGTTTGGAAAGCAAAATTGAAGAAAGGAATGGAAAAATAGTAGAAATATGAAAAGAATAAAGAAAAAATTATGACAATATTTCATTGGGGGATAAAAGGCTTCAGAAAATTACATCAGACTTAAAATCCCTCTCTGTCCTTCCGGGTATATATATAGGCTACTGTATATGTTGATATAAATTACTTGGAGCCTAAAAGCTATATATTTATTTATTTATTTATTTTTGTCAGAGGAGTTGGACAGACAGATATGTGAACATAAAACGCTTGTTGAAGGATGGCACACACCGACGTCGAAAAAAGGATTACTTTAAGATTTCCTTGCGACTAATCCATAAGGAATTGTAGGATTTTTAATCCAAGCTTGAGAAGGAAGTCTCCTCAGTAGTTCATCTCGATTAAGTTGCCTGGTAAGTAATCAGTTTCAGATTTCGTAAGATATGTACGTTTTTTATTAATGTATGTTTTGTGATTGATACATTTCATACATTTTCATTTTGTATTTGAATGTGAGGAATTTTCTTTTATGTAAACATTTCGTATGTATTCTGATATATTTTACAGAAGTCTTTATTTTAATGTTTTTTTTTCTTTTTAATTTGTTTATTTTTAAGCCCCATAAGGTATTTTATTTTGAGATGCTCTTCTTTTAATGATATAGGTTCCATATATCTTTTTGTTTTGCCAGGGACTTACAATTTCATAATATTATTTAATTCTCAACCTAGTAAAATACCGGTTTACTCTTTGTAGAAGAGACTTTAGCTATGGTAAGCACTTGTAGGAGAAGGACACTCCAAAATCAAACCATTGTCCTCTAGTCTTGGGTAGTGCCATAGCCTCTGTACCATGGTCTTCCACTGTCTGCGTTTAGAGTTCTCTTGCCTGAGGGAACACTCGGGCACACAATTCTATCTTATTTCTCTTCCTCTTGTTTTGTTAGAGTTTTTATAGCTAATATAGGAGATATTTATTTTAATGTTACCGTCCTTGAAATATTTTATTTTTCCCTGTTTTCTTTCCTCACGAGGCTATTTTTCCTGTTTGGGGCTCCTGGCTTATAGCATCCTGCTTTTCCAACTAGGGTTGTAGCTTGGCAATTGATAACAATAATAATAATTCTATATTTTTCATATCGCGTCTTGATATTCCTCTTCAAATTCTA
>NC_090736.1:138265662-138295662 GCF_036898095.1 Palaemon carinicauda | reverse complement strand
TTTTAAAGAGTAAATGCAGGGAAAATAAGGCATAAAATATAGTACACTCAATCCAGTCCTTAATATTAACTATCATTGCAGCTACGTAAGAATTTCAAAGGATTTTTTTTTATCAAATAAGTCAAAGAGCCTGTGATGTCATCGGGCCAAAATATCTCATTCCTGAAATACACTTCCTTAAACATTATGATATTTTCATTGTTAAAAATTCTTAGGAGGAAATGTATTCCGTTATTTGAATCAAGTACGATTAAGAAAAAGATAAGTGATATTGGGACTAAGATCACAATCTTCACTAATCTGTTTACTGACTCCGTCCAATCAAACTGGTTTCTCTTAATCCTTTTGGACTAATTTTAACACCAAATATTGATTATGGATACAAATGTTGATTTTTGTATAGAGTTTCTTGGAAACAAATGTTAATTCAGATTGTATTTTATAAAAGAGAAGTCTTTTAATACTAATATTACTGTTGTAAACATCGGTGGCATTTTCCATTTAACAACTTCAAATGAATACATAGTACGATTGTCGTAAAACAAAGCTATCATTTCTTTGCTTTCTAAGTGAAAGTGGAGAGTTTGGAAAGAAAAATAGAAGGAATGGAGATATTGTGTAAGGCTGAGAAGAATAAAGAAAAAAATGATCGTAAACAAAATATTTCATTGTGGGATAAAAGCTTCAGAAAATTAAATCAGACTTAAATCTCTCTCGGTTTTTCCGGGTATATATATATATATATATATATACACATATATACACACACACACACACACACATATATATATATATATATACATATATACATATATACATATATACATATATACATACACACACACACACACACATATATATATATATATATATATTTGCGAAACTTCCTTCTCTCTCATCCTTGTGACAATATTGCTATAAAACTTCTTTCCTTTACTTCCACATAATATAATCAAAATAACGTGAAGCCAAAATGATTATTGTATTGATTACCAGAAATAATACATCCTCCCAATTGTGTAGTTTTCCTTTTAGTACAAGTGTATGAATAAAGAAGGTATTGTCAGGGTTCTAACTTACATAAAGAACAGTCCGTTATAAGGGAGACTTTTTGCAAAGTTCTGTACAGATTTTGGTACAGAACACACTGTGCTCCAATATTACTGTGATTCATGCTGGCTATTATTATTATTATTATTATTATTTTTATCATCATCATCGTTATTATTATTATTATTATTATTATCATTGTTATTGTTGTTGTTATCATCATTATTATCATTAACATTATTGTTGTTTTTGGAGTTGTAGTTATTATTTCTTGCTAAGCTACAACCCTAGTTGCAAAAGCATGATGCCATAAGCATCACAAAGTTAAGGAGAACCTTGAAATGAATTGCTCCAAATTCCTCTATGGAAGTAAGATCAGAGGATTGTTTCATTAATAACATGCTGACATTTTTAAAAGAAATCTTACAGTCTGATCAATCATTCTATGCACGGGTCTCACGAGTGAATGTTTGGTTTGTGACCTGTGCGAAGAAAATAACAGAAAATTTTGGAACGTGAAGAGAACGAGACACAAGGGTGGATAAGTTATTAAATATCAAATCAGAAGAATAACCTTAATTAGAAAACAAGGAAGCAGTTGGAAAAGCATAATAGGTTGCCATAGCTATTTTCATTACAACTGATTTTAAGGTGAAATGGGATAAAATAATTATCCTTAAAGCTTGCACCAGTCACCAAATAAGACTTTTATGTTAATAATAACATTAAACATTGGATGATGACTATAATTTGTGCGTACTTTTAATTGTTAAGGATAAAATTCATGTTGGTTTACACCAAAAATAATAAGAGGTGATAATCAGAAAAAAGAACTATTGGAAGAGTTACACGCGCAGTACCAATCAAAATAATTTCCTAATATATCGACATTCCAAATTTCTATGTCATTTTTTATTTATAAAACCCTTTATATTTGAATTCTATCCCAAAATTAGTTTGTATTATACATTTATCAAAATAATATATATTTACTATGGATTTAATCATTTCTATTAACTGTATAAGCATTTTTTGTCCCAAAAATTGAGGGTCTAATTTGCTTGTGCGCAACTTGCTCGGAATGAGAGCAGCAGTACAAGAAAGGAGATGCACTGAAGACGCACTACAAAGAATTTTATATTAAGATTCTGTATCATTTAACCCAAAGGACTGGGTTGAGTGTACTGTATTTTATGCCTTATTTTTCCTCTATTTACTTTTTAAAAGTATGAAATTGAACTGGTGGTTTGTTTCTCTTAGTTCCTTTGGACTAATTTTAACACCAAATATTCATTATGGATACAAATGTTGATGTTCTGTATTGAGTTTCTTGGAAACGCGACTTAAACTTACAGTTTATACAAGAGAAGTCTTTTCATACTAATAGTCCTTCTGTAAATATATGTGATGTCCTCCATCCAACAACCTCCTATTTCAGTAAAATTATTTTTGTTGAAAATAATGTTAATTTGACGAAGAAATGTACTTTGATTTTCTCACAAGAAAACAGGAATTGCATATTAGTTTACCAGAGAGAAAATACATTTACCGTCTGCATTTGATATGGGAATAGTGAGCAATGCTCGGTCAAACTTTAAAAGATTAGATTATATCTGATAAACTTGAGCTAGAAATGACTGTGTAGATATTTTCAGAAGTGAAAATGTCAATATTATTACTTGAAATGGAATGCCATTCACTATACAAATCTTGTTGTTCATAAACATAGATATTTGGAAAACTCAAATATAATATTAGTCTCAACCAACTGTAAGGTCATGAATGGAAGAAATCCATCAGAATTTGATAATTTAACGGGAGACGTTTCTTATAATAAGATAAATTCTACCTAAAAATAAATATCAAAAGGGATCAAAGGCTTTCGTAAAGTGTTTTCTCGCATTAGAATGAATGATTGATTAATTCAGCCACGGCTCATTTGGCATGACCAGAGAGAACTTCAAATCATTCATTCATTCTTTGTCCATGACCAGCCCATATATATATATATATATATATAATATATATATATATATATATATATATATATTCTTATTCTTCCTCCCTCGTAGTAGCAATACTTTCCAACAGTTTGTTGTTAAGTAACTGCTTTTGATGCAAATCTAAATGAGGGCCGAAAGAATAGCCATAATAAAAACAAGCAGCGATAATAAATAGTTGATGAGAGAGAGAGAGAGAGAGAGAGAGAGAGAGAGAGAGATGGGTCTCGCCGACACCTGCCGACGACGTTCATCTCTTGGATAATCTTCTCGAGCCAAATCTTCACTGCACTGCCCGTAGAGTTTCGTCTCCAACGTTAAACGCTTGGACAATCTCTACAAGACGTATCTTCACCGCTCTCCCCGTAGAGTTTCGCCATGTCTATTGCCTTTCTTGGCAATTGGGCATGGGTTCTTCACGGAAGCATCCGGCATTGCAGGAAACTCTACAATGACCCCGACTGTGACTGCGACGACTGTCAAGAATACCACAACAAGAGAGTTCACCTCTTTAAATTGGTGAGCTTTAAATCCAATGAAGTTGATGACCAGACCCTGCCACATCACAACTCCGTTGCAACTGTAAGAACTGCAAGATTGCATCCTACAAGCTCCTGCATCACTTCCAATCTGCTCCTACCACTCCAGAGGAGTCTGCTCCCCCTTCTAAACGAAGGAAGAGCCCTAACAGACCCTCACCAGCTCCTGTAGAGCCCCCACCATCGCCCTTATTGACACCAAGGAATGAGCCTCGAGACTCTTCCTTGTCTCTCTCCTCGCCAGTTATACAGTCAGAGCCTGTTGCAGCCGTTTCTCATACCCCAGCAGATGTCTCCTCCATTGCCATGGAGGTTTTTGAGCCCACAGGGGAACATCCAATTGACTGCAACTGCGTAACCTATTTACAAAACCTTCTCCAGGAGGCCACCACCATCACTGCCAGCCTTCCAGATCCCCAGCCTGAGCCTAGGAGACCTCTCCCAAAGTTTAGGCTAACTAACAGCTCTACATCCTACGCTGCAGTTGCTGACATTGCCGCAAAGCCTGGCATGCAACTCTCTGCTCGACCGAATCGAAGGGGAGATGTCATCATCATTCCCAAGGATTCGACTACTGCCAGCCACCTACAAGAGGAACCAGACCTGATCCTGCTAGACCCAGCCTTAGTTCTGAGGAAAGCCATCATCTCCAGATACCCCATTTCAATGCCACTTACCATCGTCACCTCCTGCAACAACGTAGACAAGGCTGACCGCTGCAAAACCAGAGATAACGTCCCAGTCAGAAGGCTCTTAGCCACCTTCATAGGTCCAGTGCCTTCATCCCTGTATCTTGGAGTTTGGGGGACGTTCCCAGTTATCGACTACACCCCTGAGCCACTTCGCTGCTACAACTGTCAACGCTACGGTCACCACAAGGAGGACTGTCAAGGCCCTGCAACCTGTGTTGTCTGCAGCCAACGCCACAACACCAAGATCCGTATTCAGGTCCACAAGAACGGGAAAGAAACTCACCCTAAGTGCCGAAATTGCTCCAGACCTCATCACGCCTGGAACAAGCGCTGCCCTGAACGATTGAGGAGGGTAGCTGCTATGAAGGGCACTAGTACTCCTAAAACAAACACCCCAAGGACCAGCGAACTCCTCGACAACGAAGACAACGCCCGCCTACCACAGTTCCTGCCCCTGCAATTGCAAAGCAACGCAAATCAACCATCATTCCTGCACCTGCAACCAAACTGTAAGCAGTTTCAACACCTCCTGCACCTGCAGCCAAACTGCAAGCAGTTTCAACACCTCATCTTGCAACTCCAACTCCTCAACCTACATCCTTGGCTCAACAAATTGAGTCCCTCACCTTGAATGACCTTATACCCATTGCCATCCAGATCCTTGCCAGAGTCCTGTCCTTATCCTCGACTCCCACCGTCCTGCAATTCCTGCAACCATTCATCAACCCAGCTCCAGAGCAGGGATAAGCTTTTTTGCTTAAACCTTCTCCTTTTCTCTCTGACTGCAGAAAAAAACTTATCTCCTCTCCCAGTCTCAACTACTTACTGGGACTTGCTACTATCAAAACTTTTTCTCTAACTAAAAACCTTCCATTTCGTTGACCTAAAAGGTAGTCTTTTCGGGTTACTTTCCATCCCTTTCCATGTCATGTCCTACTCCTCTTTTTATTCCTCATTCTACATCCTTTTTCAATACCATTGTTCTCTTTCAAAACCCAACCTCCCTCTTAATAATATCCTTTTTACTCCTTTGGAGTTCTCCTCCTTACAGATTAATTCTCCTACGGGCTGTCCAACGACAAGAGCCCGTGTCATTCTATATACATGGCAATCTATACGAACGAACGAACGAGAGAGAGAGAGAGAGAGAGAGAGAGAGAGATTTCAACAACAGACCATAGAAAGCCTGTTGCTGTTTTGCTGGATAACCGGGGGATGTCAGTGACAGGATACTCTCTTACTATCCTGCCTGTCTCGGAACCCCAAACCGAGAGGTAGTCCTGAATCGGAAGACACCCAAGAGGAAGGATCCTCAACGGAGTCGATTTCTTAGGGCTTGACCCGATCCAGGACTCTCGGAGAACCTGAGCCTCTTTACTTAAGATTATCCAGGACGAAACAGTTGATGATGATGGGTAGATTGCCATGCCTATAGCATGACACGGGCTCTTGTCGTTGGACAGCCTGTAAACGATTGGTTCTGTAAAGGGAGAGAACTCCAGAGGAGTAAAAAATTGTGTTATTAAAAGGAAATGTTAGTTTTGAAAGGAAGAAGTTAGTTTGGATAAAAGGGTCAGGAACCGGAAAAAGGATGAAGGATGAGGGATGAGAATGAATTTGACAAGACGTGAAAGGGGTAGAAAGTAACCCGAAAAAGGGGACTCTTTTTAGGTCCACGAAAGAAAGATTTTAGTTAGAGAAATAGTATTGATAGTTGCAAGTCCCAGTAAGTAGGAGAGACTGGGAGAGGAGAGAAGAATTTTCAGTAGGAGAAAATAGGAGTAGGTTTAAGCAAAGAGGCTCATTCCTGCTCTATGTTGGATTTGGAAAGGGTAAAAGATGAGGTTAAAAGGATAGGGTGGGTTATGTGAGAGGGGGGAGGGGCCCGGTTCTGTACCACGCTCGATAAGTTAGTACGAGAGAGGCCCCTCAAGGATCAGGTTATCCCTGCACTGAAGCTGAATTGATGAAAGGTTGCGGGAGTTGCAGGAAGGTGGGAGCCGAGGTCGAGGTTAAGGATAGGAATCTGGTAAGGATCTGGGTGGCAATGGGAATGAGGTCAGTCAAGGTGAGGGACTCAATTTGTTGTGCCAAGGATGCAGGTTGAGGAGGGGGAATTGCAGGATGAAGAGTTGAAGCAGCTTGTTGTTGGATTGCAAGTGCAGGCACAGAAATGATGGAAGTCTGGTTTCGCTTTGCAGTTGCAGGAGCAGGAACAGTGGTAGGCTGCCGTTGACTTCCATGGCGAGGAGTTGGCTGGTTCTTGGGTTTTGGCATCGAAGCTGGCTTGTTGTTTTTAGGAGGATTAGTGCCCTTCATTGCAGCAATTCTCCTTAATCGTTCAGGGCAGCGTTTGTTCCAGGCATGGTGGGGTTTGGAGCAGTTACGGCACTTAGGGCGAGTTTCTTGTCCATTCTTGTGGGCCTGTATACAAATCTCGGTGTTGTGACGTTGGCTACAGACACCACAGAAAGCAGGGCCTTGGCAGTTCTCCTTGTAATGGCCGTAGCGTCGGCAGTGGTAGCAGCGAAGAGGCTCGGGGGTATAGTCTTGAATTGGATACGTCTCCCAGACTCCCAGATCCAGTGATGAAGGCACAGGACCTATGAAAGTGGCTAAAAACCTCCTGACAGGGACGTTGTCACGGTTTTTGCAGCGGTCGGCCTTTTCTACATTGCTGTAGGAAGTGACAATGGAGATAGGCATAGTAGTTGGATATCTGGATATGATTGCCTTTCTTCTAATTAAGGCAGGGTCTAGCAGGGTAAGATCTGGTTCTTCTTGTAGGTGTTTGACGGTATCCAAGTCCTTGGGAATGATAATTAAATCTCCCTTCCGATTTGGTCTAGCTGAGAGCTTGATGCCAGGCTTTGCAGCCATGGCAGTAACTGCTGCATAGGAAGTAGAGCTGTTGGAGAGCCTAAACTTCGGGAGAGGTCCCATGGGTTCTTGCTGGGAAGGTGGGGAACTGGCAGCGATGGCAGTTGCCTCCTATAGAAGGTCTTGAAGACAGGAAACACAACTGCAGTCCAAGGTGTGTGCCCCCTGAGGCTCAACCTCCATGGCAGTGGAGGTCACAGGTGCTGGAGAAGGAGTGCGGGCTGCAACAGGTGCGGTCTGTGAAGGTAGAGAGGGGACAGACAAGGGCGAGGCCAGGTTCTCAGTCCTTGGTGTCCTTAGAGGCGATGATGAGGGTTCAATGGAAGCTGTTGAAGATTGAACAGGGCTCTTCTTCCGTTTGGGAGGTGGAGTAGTCTCCTCCAAAGCAGTTGGATCGGGTTGAAAGTACTGGCGGATGTATGAAGATGTGACATTGCAAGAGTTGCAATTACATCTAATGTTGTGAAAATGAACTGTGGAGTTCTCAATCTCTTCAGATGAGACACCAACCATGGCCATGTCGAACAGTTCGATTCTTCGTTCTTTGTATCTGGTGCAGTGGTCACAGTTGCAGTCCTCTTGGTAAAGGCGCTTACAATGACGTACAAGGCCATAGAGCCAGGTTTCCCAACCCTGGGGTCGCCAAGTGCTTTTCCTGGGGTCGCCAAACTCTCAAAATATCAAAATAAAAATTAAAATTAAAAATATGGTAGAACTCGAAGTAAAGAAAAAATATAGAAAAGTATTTGGGGATTTTTATTTATCGACTTTTATATATCTATCTATTCATATATTAATATAAAAAAACAAAATTTTTATTTCACCCTCGGGAGGCTATCCAAGTGATGAACGTAGGCGATGTGTTTGCTGGTCCAGCGATGAGAGTTGTTGTCGATCCCGAGTCTAAAACGAAACTGAAGAAACAGACATCACTGCCATTACTCATCAGAAAATATTTTCCATATCAGCAATCTTCGTTGTTTTGTGCAAAGTTTATTAATTTATTTGATAAATTTATAGTAATTGATAAACGTTAATAATTATGAATTTACATGTTCTTACTATCAACTATCATTATAGTTACGTGGGAATTTTAAAGGATTTTTGTTTATCGAAAAAGTCAGTAGTATATTGGGCAAGAAGTACAAAGACCCTGCGATGTCATCAGGCCAAAAATCACATTCCTGAAGTACACATCCCAAAAAATTATAATCTTTTCATTACTAAGAATTCTTAGGAGGTAATTTAATCCATTATTTAAATTGAAAAAGATTAAGAAAAAGAGAAATAAATGATATTGGGTTTAAGATCACAATCTTCATTAATCTGTGCACGAGACTCCGGCCAAACAAAGTTTCTCTTAGTCCCTTTGGACTAATTGTAACACCAATTATTTGTTTCGTATAGAGTTTCTTGGAAACAAAACTTAACTAAGATTGTATTTTATAAAAGAAAAGTCTTTTTATACTAATATTCCTGCTGTAAACATCGGTGGCATTTTCCATTTAACAACTTCCAATGAATACATAGTACGATTCTCGTAAACCAAAGCTATTATTTCTTTACTTTCTAAGTGAAAGTGGAGAGTTTGGAAAGAAAAATTGAAGAAAGGAATGGAGAAATAGTAGAAATCTGAAAAGAATAAAGAGAAAAATTATGACAAACAAAATATTTCATTGTGGGATAAAAGGCTTCAGAAAATTACATAAGACTTAAAATCCCTCTCTGTCCTTCCGGGTATATATAAACTGTATATGTTAATATAAATTACTTGGAGCCTATAAGCTATATATTTATTTATTTATTTATTTATTTATTTTTGTCAGAGGAGTTGCACAGACAGATATGTGAACATAAAACACTTGTTGAAGGATGGCACATACCGACGTGGAGAAAAGGATTACTTTAAGAATTCCTTGCGACTAATCCATAAGGATTTGTAGGATTTTTAATCCAAGCTTGAGAAGGAAGTCTCCTCAGTAGTTCATCTCGATTAAGTTGCCTGGTAAGTAATCAGTTTCATATTTCGTAAGATATGTACATTTTCTATTAATGTATGTTTTGCGATTGATAGCCTACATTTCATACATTTTCATTTTGTATTGAATGTAAACATTTCGTATGTATTCTGATATATTTTACAGAAGTCTTTATTGTAATTTTTTTTCTTTTTTTTTTAATTTGAGATAATTTCCTATCAATATTATAGATTTACTATCTTTTTCAGAAGTTATTTTTTTTTAATTTGTTTATTTTTAAGCTCCATAATGTATTTTATTTTGAGATGCTCTTCTTTTAATGATATAGGTTCCATATATCTTTTTGTTTTGCCAGGGACTTACAATTTCACAATATTATTTAATTCTCAAGCTAGTAAAATAACGGTTTACTCTTTGTAGAAGAGACTTTAGCTATGGTAAGCAGCTCTTCTAGGAGAAGGACACTCCAAAATCAAACCATTGTCCTCTAGTCTTGAGTAGTGCCATAACCTCTGTACCATGGTCTTCCACTGTCTGGGTTTAGAGTTCTCTTGCTTGAGGGAGCACTCGGGCACACAATTCTTATCTTATTTCTCTTCCTCTTGTTTTGTTAAAGTTTTTTATAGTTTATATAGGAGATATTTATTTTAGTGTTACCGTCCTTGAAATATTTTATTTTTCCTTGTTTCCTTTCCTCACTAGGCTATTTTCCCTGTTTGGGGCCCCTGGCTTATAGCATTCTGCTTTTCCCACTAGGGGTTGTAGCTTGGCAATTGATAACAATAATAATAATTCTATACTTTTCATATCGCGTCTTTATATTACTCTTCAAATACTACTTTTCCGGTGAATCTTTGATGACTTACGATTTAGTAAAACGTAAAATATATAAGACTTAAAATAAGTTGTAGCTTGAATGACAGTTTTTTTTTAATATATGCTAATATGATAAGGCTAAATAACTGTTAATGGTATAAATTATGTTAATTATCTCTTTCAGAATTGCGAATATATGATGAGATAAATAATTACTTTTAGATCTTAAATGCAATTTGCTTATTCGTATTCATTAGTATTTGGTATTCAAATGAATAATTTTTATTTATTATCTATCAAAAGTTTCTTCTATTGATATGTCTTACAAGTGATCATATTATTATTATTACTTGCCAAGCTACAACCCTAGTTGGAAAGCAGGATGCTATAAGCCCAGAGGCTCCAACTGGGAAAATAGCTCAGTGAGGAAAGGAAACAAAGAAAAATTAAATATTTTAAGAAGAGCAACAACATTAAAATAAATATCTATATAAACTATGAAAACTTTTAACAAAACAAGAGGAAGAGGAATAAGATAAAACAGTGTGCCTAAGTGTACCCTCAAGCAAGAGAACTCTAACCCAAGGCAGTGGAAGACCAGAGGCTATGGCACTACCCAAGATTAGAGATCAGCGGTTTGATTTTGGAGTGTCCTTCTGCTAGAAGAGCTGCTTACCAAAGAGGAAAGTGGCCACTGAACAATTACAGTGCAGTAAGAATGGTTTGGTAATCTCAGTGTTGTCAGGTGTATGAGGACAGAGGGATATATATATGTGTGTGTATGCATATACAGTAAGTATATATATATATATATATATATATATATATATATATATATATATATATATATCATCTTCTCCCACGCCTATTAACACAAATGACCTTGGTAAGATTTCGCCAGTCGTCACTATATTGTGCTTTTAAATCAATACTTCTTCACTCATCATCTCCTACTTCACACTACATAGTCGTCAGCCATGTATAATCAACATTAACCGTAACTCGGATATGTCCTTTGGATCGCGTCTGTTTATGGTCTTTTTATGCTGGGCTATACCCGCAAATTGTCTTAGTTCGTCTATGCATCGTCTTGTACCCCTTCCCCTGCTCCTTTTGTTATTCTTAATGTCCATCTATTATCTATCCTGTTCTATGTGGAGAAAAGGTTTGCATATTGCCATGATCAGCAAATCTGTACTAGCCAGAGTCACCCACACTAGGTTGGTTAGCAGTAGGGATCAGACTAAAGTCTCTCAACATCACCAATAAGCAGTGGCCAGCTTGGGGAAGAAAGCTGGACAAACCCCACTCATGAATAAGGACATGTCTGAGGGCTTTGTCCTCCAGCGGATTAGAAACTGCTGCATTAGTTGTTGGTGTTGTATGTATGAAGGTATTTGTTATCCATGTAGGATGGGGTTGTTAGCCTCACTCCCTGCAATGATTACAACATGGAAGATTCTTTTCGTTCACAAAAATCATTCCAGTCAGCTAAAAATTGTCTAGTTACTAGGTATTTTTATTATATGTCTTTCAGCCTTTTAATGGGTTAGAATTTATTTTTTATGAAATGCATTAGGATGATTATACCGACATTCATATACTTTTATTTAAAGGTTTAAAGGTTTAAAGGTCGCTCATGAATGGCAGAGGCAAGGGACAGTGACATTGCCCTAGCAAACAGGACAATGCCCTAGAGACTGACCATATATTATATGTTCAGCGCCCAAGCCCCCTCTCCACCCAAGCTAGGACCGGAGAGGGCCAGGCATATGGCTGCTGATGACTCAACAGATAGACCTGTAGGCTCCCCTCAACCTTAGCTCGCAATGATGGTAAGGTTGCAGACACTAATGGCACTAACGAGACTGAGCGGGACTCAAACCCCCGACTGGTAAACACCAGGCAGAGAATACTTTTAAATCGACCAATAGAATATAGTAATAGTCAGTTAATATTTTTGATGGATTGAATTCATAAACCCACTTGTCGTAACCTCTTTGATGTGGATGGGAGTTCGTGCCCCCTCAAGCTCGATATGTTGTCTGTAACCTCACCATCCTTGTGTGCTAGGGATGGTTGTTTGAGGGGAATCTATAAGTCTAAATAGTGATGCAACACCAGCCATTGCCTGGCCCTCACAGATCCCAGCTTGAGAGTGGCCTTAGGCGCTGATCAAATGTACGGTCAGTCTCTAGGGTATTGTCCTGCCCCCTTGCCTCTGTCATTCATGGGCGACCTTTAAACTTAAAAATCGCTCAAAGGGATTTTTGAGTCTATTAGTATCACCTTATGTCAACTTGTCGTGAATTCAACATTTCGATATTGACAAAGGATAATTCATTCCTAATGAATGCAAATGAATTCAACTCGAGCTAAATGTAAGTGTCACTTGGAGAAGCTGGACCTTCAAGTAACACCTCTGGCACAGTATGATCCTCAATTAAGTCAATCAATCAACCTGTGTAATTCTAAGTGGGGTGTCAATTACAGGGGATTCGTGACAGGGTTCTTGGAAGACAATATCAAGTTATTGATACCGATTATCTATTGTTGCTTTACTAGACACGTTATCGAATAACTACTCGGTCTCTCCCCGTCTCTTGGGTAGGGGGAGACGGAGGAATCATACCCTGGTGAGGAGTTATATATATGTGTGTATATATATATGTATATACTGTATATATATATATATATATATATATATATTTTTTATACATAGATATATATATATACCAGTATATATATGTGTGTGTATGTATGTATGTATGTTTAAATATATATATATATATATTTAAACATACATACATACATACACACACATATATATACTGGTATATATATATATCTATGTATAAAATATATATATATATATATATATATATATAGATAGATAGATAGATAGATAGATATATATATAGATATAGATATATAGATATAGATATAGATATATATATATAGATATAGATATAGATATATAGATATATATATAGATATAGATATATATATATATATATATATATATATATATATATATATAAATATATATATGTATATAGATATAGTATATATATATAGATATATATAGATATAGATATAGATATAGATATATATAGATATACAGTAGATATAGATATAGATATAGATATATATATATATATATATATATGTATATATATATATATATATATATTTATATACATATATATATATATATATATTTATATACATATATATATATATATATATATTTATATACATATATATATATATATATATATTTATATACATATATATATATATATATATATTTATATACATATATATATATATATATATATATTTATATACATATATATATATATATATATATTTATATACATATATATATATATATATATATACATATATATATATATATATATATTTATATACATATATATATATATATATATACATATATATATATATAATGTATAGTACATCCCTTTTTCTGTCCGGATGATAAAGAGTATTTTAAATTATAAGAAAGAAGAACGTTAAATCTGGATAATCTTCCCTTTTAAAAATCGTACTTTCAAATACTTTCTGAAAAGTAATATAAGACAGGTTCAAGATAATTTACTCACATTAATATAAATAAAAAATGTAAAATTTTAAAAATAAAAGGTCGTTAATATTTATCACTGAATTAATAATAGTGAAGGAATAACTTAAAAATAATGGATTTTTTACGACAGAAACTACAATATGGCTTTCACGTTTAGACCTTGCTTTATACATATAATTTTAAAGGACATAGGTTAGAAATGTATTAATAAGAAGCAGAAATAACCATAAAATCAACTTTATTAAAAGAAATGTCTTTTTTTTTGGGGGGGGGGGGCAGTGGGGGGGTCATCATATAAGACATATGCTAATGTCTCCCATTCGTGAAAGTAACATTACATCTTGATGACTTTACGCCCCCCCCCCCCCCCCCCCCTCCTTACTCCTGCAACTGCCCACTTCCTACCCCCATCCCCCTTACATTTTGAAAATCATTATTATTATTATTATTATTATTATTATTATTATTATTATTATTATTATTATTATTAATTGCTAGGCTGCAACCCTAGTCGGAAAAGTAGGAGGATATAAGCCCAAGGACTCCAAAAGAGAAAATTATTCACGTTAAAAGATTCTGTTTACAAATGTTGATAATGTTCTATTGAACGGCCTTAGTAATTTTATCTCCTTTTTTTATTCCTTTTTTTTTTTAGTCGAAGATAAGAGAAAATAACTTTTAATGTTCGACCGAGACTTTCTTGATAAATTGGGATGCTTGTGTTTCATGCTTCAGGCTCGTCCTCTCTCTCTCTCTCTCTCTCTCTCTCTCTCTCTCTCTTACATTGTTGTCACAGATAAACCATCATTTCTAAAATAATTAGCCTAAATTTTGTAGAAAATATAACTAAGAATCTAATTCTAAATCCAAAGAAAAATGTGTATTAAAAAAAAATAATTTGATTTTATTATACATTTATTACCCAGAGTCTACCCATGTATTTCATCCGTGCTTAGAAAGTGGATTTTGGTTTAAAGGTAACTCATGAGCGGCAGAGTCAAAGGACGATGACAATGCCCTAGCTCGCAGGACAATACCCCCAGAGAATCACTATATACCAATATGATCAGCAAACAAGCCCTCTTTCCACCCAAGATAGGCCCAGGTAGGGGCAGGAAATGGCTGCTGATGACTCAGCATGTAGATCTATAGCTCCCCCAAACCCTCATCCTTAGCTCACAAGGATAGTGAGGTTGCACCGACCAAAGGAACTAACAGGTTTGAGCGTGACTCGAACCCCAGTCCCAACAGATCACCAAGCATGGATATAAGCTAGTTAAAACTAAAAAAATCTATGGAAAGAAAAATGATAAGTCATGTGACGGAGGTTCAGTGAAACTTGTGTGTGATGCAGCCGAAAATTTGCAGACTAAAAAAATTTAAACTAAAAGCAAATCTCGCAATAGAATACAAAGATGATGTTTGTAACTTGACAGAGCAAAATAAATAATAATAATAATTTTGGAACGTGAAGAGAACGAGACACATGAGTGGATATGTTAGAAATATCAGAAGACGAACAAGAATTTGAAACTAGGAAATAGCTATAAAAGCATATTAGGATGCCATAAGTAATTTCATCACGACTCATTTCACGGTGAAATGGGATAAAGTGATTGCACTTTAAGCTTGCACCAAGAATGAATGTTATTTATGATAAAATAAAAAAAAAAAAACTCGAATGAGTGGTATGATTTATAAGTATTTTATATCATAGATGATAAATTGGTTTACTCCAAAAATAATATGACCGAAAGATGATACAAGGAAACTGGACAACCACGAGTTTCCACGCGCAGTACCAATCAAAATAATTTCATAATATATCGATATTTCGAATCTCTATGTAATTTTCATTCATAAAACCCTTTAAATTTGAATTCTATCCCAAAATTAGTTTAAATTATATATTTATCAAAATAATATATATTCACTAGGGATTCAATTATCTCTTTAACTGTATAAGAATTATTTTTTCCTCTAAAATCGAGGGGCTTAATTTGCTTGTGCGCAAGTTTCTCGGAATGACAGCAGCAGTACAACAAAGGAGCAGAGGAAATCCAGAGCATTTCAAACATTTATACACAATTTGAATCAGCTAATTAATTAATACAACAACTTGGATCAAAGCCTCGTCATGTTTTCCTTTTAAATGTTTTCATCTGTGTTGGGCCAAGGATTACGTCGACGAGATTTCTATTTTGATTTTTAATTTTTCTGTTATTTTTCTTTTTCTTTACTTATTTCTCCTTTTCAATTTCCTATTTGTGTACATGAAAGGTCTTGGTGTCTTTCGTAGCCTTATTATTATTATTATCATTATTATTTGCAAAGCTACAGTCCTAGTTGGAAAAACAGGATGCTATAAGCCTAGTGGCCCCAACAGGGATAAATAGCCCAGTGAGGAACGGAAACAAGGAAATAAAAAAACTAAAAGAGAAGTAATAAACAATAAAAATAAGCTATACCAAGAACTAAAGTAAATAAGAAAAGAAATAAGATAGAATAGCGTGACTTAGTGTACCCTCAAGCAAGAAAACTCTACTCAAGACAGTGGAAGACCATGGTACAGTTTCTATGGCACTACCCATGACTGGAGAACAATGGTTTGATTTTGGAGAATCCTTCTCCAAGAGGTTGCTGCTTCCCAGAACTGAAGAGTCTCTTCTACCCTTACAAAGAAGAGATAGCCACTGAACAACTCCAGTGCAGTAGTTAACCCCCTTGAGCAAAGAAGAATTTTTAGTAATCTCATTGTTGTCAGGTGTATGAGGACAGAGGAAAATGTGGAAAGAGTAGGCCAGACTATTCGGTGTATGTGTAGACAATGACAAAATGAGCCGTAACCAGAGAGAGGTTCAGTGTAGTAGTATCTGACCTGTCAAAGGACCCAATAACTCTCTAGTGGTAGTATCTCAACGGGCGGCTGGTGCTTTGGCCACCCGACTACTTGTAAATCGTAATATTTTGTAAATCGCAAACTTGACCTCCCCATAAAGACAATCGAATTGAAACCTGTTCCAATGAATTACATTCACCCTTATAAAATATATTAGTTTGTATTAAATGAATAATCTCTCATCTGCCTATAGCCCACCAGACCTTGTAACAAAGGTACCAGTGTGTGTGTAATTTATATATCACGTACTTAACTAATTATATTTATGACATATGTCTGCTAATTACAAAAATCTAACAAATGTGGTAATGCCGTGAGGATCTTTTAACATTATTTCACAAGAAATTTTCAAATCTCAAAACCATCAAAGGAAAACAAATGAGGAGAGCGGGGGGGGGGGGGTTACTGTCTACGTCTATTTTGGCAGGTGGCGTCACTATCACCTCGTTGATTGACATAATTATGATAAAATCCTTCGTACCAAAACTATGCAAGAGAGATAGAAAAGTAAAGTATCATTATTGGACGAAATTGAGGGTGTCATTCTGGTTCGTTTGAGTCCTTCTTAATGGATATGGAATCTTGGGTTTCATGTTTCAGGCTCGTCGACTATGCAGAAAACGATCGATATTGAGCGGGACTGGAACCCCCGTCCCACAGATCGCGAGGCAGGGACGTAAGCTACTTATGGCTAAAAAAACTATGGGATAGGAGCAGGAATAAGAAATAGTTGAGAGAGAGAGAGAGAGAGAGAGAGAGAGAGAGAGAGAGAGAGAGAGAGAGAGAGAGAGAGAGAATTCAACACCAGACCAAAGAAAGCCTGTTGCTGTTTTGCTGGATAACCGGGGGACGTCAGTGACAGGATACTCTCTTTCTATCCTGCCTGTCTCGGAACCCCAAACCGAGAGGTAGTCCTGAATCGGAAGACACCCAAGAGGAAGGATCCTCAACGGAGTCAATTTCTTAGGGCTTGACCCGATCCCAGGACTCTCGGAGAACCCGAGTCTCTTTACTTTAGGTTATCCAGGACGATACAGACATCACTGCCATTACTCATCAGAAAATATTTTCCATATCAGCAAGCTTCATTGTTTTATGCAATGTTTATTAATTTATTTGATAAATTTATATTATTTGATAAACGTTAATAATTATGAATTTAGATGCTCTTAACATTGACTATTATTATAGCTACGTAGGAATTTTAAAGGATTTTTTCTATCGAAAAAGTCAGAAGTATTTTGGCCAAGTGCAAAGAGACTGTGATGTCATCAATCCAAAACGACATTCCTGAAGTACACATACCTAAACATATGATATTTTCATTATTAAAAATTCTTATGAGGAAATCTATTCCGTTATTTAAATTAAATACGATTAAGAAAAAGAGAAATAAATGATATTGGGACTAAGATCACAATCTTCACTAATCTGTTTACGTGACTCCGCCCAAACAAACTCTTTCTTAGTCCCTTTGGACTAATTGTAACACACCAAATATTGATTATGGATACAAATGTTGGTTTTGTATAGAGTTTCTTGGAAAAAAAACTTAATTATGATTGTATTTTATAAAAGAGAAGTCTTTTAATACTAATATTACTGCTGTAGACATCGGTGGCATTTTCCATTCAACAACTTCAACTGAATACATAGTACGATTCTCGTAAACCAAAAAAAGCTCTTATTTCTTTAATTTCTAAGTGAAAGTGAAGATTCTGGAAAGCAAAATTGAAGAAAGGAATGGAGAAATAGTGCAAGGCTAAAAATAATAAAGGAAAAAAATGATCGTAAACAAAATAATTCATTGTTGGGTAAAAGGCTTAAGCCTTAAGAGGATTGCATCCGACTTAAAATCCCTTTTTGTCTTCCCGATGTAACGGTCTGTTTTTCCCCCCGTCCGAAATTCTCCCCGGGGGAAATATGGCCCAGGATATATATTCCCCTATGCTTGGTGGAGGTAACCATTATTTCGGACAGGGGAAAAAAAGACCATTACACCTTGTCATAAAAGTAAGTCATTAATTTCTTTAGTTTTAATGTTTTTGGAGTGCGCAGTTCAACATTACCTCTTGCCAGTACAAGTTTGTGACCTGGGAAGGGGGTACGGGGGCTTGCCCCCGGATAGGGGTTGTGACCTGGGAAGGGGATCCAGGGGCTTGCCCCCAGCTAGGTATTGTGACCTGGGAAAGGGGTCTGGGGGCTTGCCCCCGGATAGGGGTTGTGACCTGGGAAGGGGATCCAGGGGCTTGCCCCCAGCTAGGTATTGTGACCTGGGAAAGGGGTCCGGGGGCTTGCCCCCGGATAGGGGTTGTGACCTGGGAAGGGGGTCCGGCGGCTTGCGCCCAGCTAGGTGTTGTGACATGGGAAGGGGGTCAGGGGGCTTGCCCCGGATAGGGGTTGTGACTTGGAAAGGGGGTCCGGGTGCTTGCCCCCGGATAGGGGTTGTGACCTGGAAAGGGTGTCCGGGGGCTTGCCCCCGCCTAGGGGTTGTGACCTGGGAAAAGGGTCCGGGGGCTTGCCCCCGGCTAGGTGTTATGACCTGGGAAGTGGGTCCGGGGGCTTGCCCCCGGCTAGGTGTTGTGACCTTGGAAGGGGGTCCGGGGGCTTGCCCCCGGCTAGGGGTTGTGACCTGGGAAAGGGGTCCGGGGGCTTGCCCACGGCTAGGTGTTCTGACCAGGGAAGGGGGTCGGAGGCTTGCCCCCGGCTAAGTGTTTTGACATGGGAACGGGGTCCGAGGGCTTGTCCCCGGCTAGGTGTTGTGACATGGGAAGGGGGTCCGCGGCTAGGTGTTGTGACCTGGGAAGGGGGTCCGGGGGCTTGCCTACGGCTAGGTGTTCTGACCAGGGAAGGGGGTCCAGAGGCTTCCCCCCGACTAAGTGTTGTGACCTGGGAACGGGGTCCGAGGGCTTGTCCCCGGCTAGGTATTGTGACATGGGAAGGGGGTCCGCGGCTAAGTGTTGTGACCTGGGAAGGGGGTCCTGGGGCTTGCTCCCAGCTAGGTGTTGTGACCTGGGAAGGGGGTCCGGGGGCTTGCCCCTGGCTAGGGGTTGTGACCTGGGAAGGGTGTCCGGGGGCTTGCCCCCGTTAGGTGTTGTGACCTGGGAAGGGGATCCAGGGGCTTGCCCCCAGCTAGGTATTGTGACCTGGGAAAGGGGTCTGGGGGCTTGCCCCCGGATAGGGGTTGTGACCTGGGAAGGGGATCCAGGGGCTTGCCCCCAGCTAGGTATTGTGACCTGGGAAAGGGGTCCGGGGGCTTGCCCCCGGATAGGGGTTGTGACCTGGGAAGGGGGTCCGGCGGCTTGCGCCCAGCTAGGTGTTGTGACATGGGAAGGGGGTCAGGGGGCTTGCCCCGGATAGGGGTTGTGACTTGGAAAGGGGGTCCGGGTGCTTGCCCCCGGATAGGGGTTGTGACCTGGAAAGGGTGTCCGGGGGCTTGCCCCCGCCTAGGGGTTGTGACCTGGGAAAAGGGTCCGGGGGCTTGCCCCCGGCTAGGTGTTATGACCTGGGAAGTGGGTCCGGGGGCTTGCCCCCGGCTAGGTGTTGTGACCTTGGAAGGGGGTCCGGGGGCTTGCCCCCGGCTAGGGGTTGTGACCTGGGAAAGGGGTCCGGGGGCTTGCCCACGGCTAGGTGTTCTGACCAGGGAAGGGGGTCGGAGGCTTGCCCCCGGCTAAGTGTTTTGACATGGGAACGGGGTCCGAGGGCTTGTCCCCGGCTAGGTGTTGTGACATGGGAAGGGGGTCCGCGGCTAGGTGTTGTGACCTGGGAAGGGGGTCCGGGGGCTTGCCTACGGCTAGGTGTTCTGACCAGGGAAGGGGGTCCAGAGGCTTCCCCCCGACTAAGTGTTGTGACCTGGGAACGGGGTCCGAGGGCTTGTCCCCGGCTAGGTATTGTGACATGGGAAGGGGGTCCGCGGCTAAGTGTTGTGACCTGGGAAGGGGGTCCTGGGGCTTGCTCCCAGCTAGGTGTTGTGACCTGGGAAGGGGGTCCGGGGGCTTGCCCCTGGCTAGGGGTTGTGACCTGGGAAGGGTGTCCGGGGGCTTGCCCCCGTTAGGTGTTGTGACCTGGGAAGGGGGTCCGGGGGCTTTCCCCCAGCTAGGGGTTGTGACCTGGGAATGGGGTCCGCAGCTAGGTGTTGTGGCCTGAGAAGGGGGTCCGAGGGCTTGCCCCGGCTAGGTGTTGTGACTTGGGAAGGGGGTCTGGGGGCTTTCCTCCAGCTAGGGGTTGTGACCTGGGAAGGGGGTCCACGGCTAGGTGTTGTGGCCTAGGAAGGGGGTCCGCGGCTAGGTGTTGTGACCTGGGAAGGGGGTACGGGGGCTTGCCCCCGGCTAGGTGTTTTGACCTGGGAAGGGGGTCCACTGCTAGGTGTTATGACCTGGGAAGGGGGTCCGGGGGCTTGTCCCCGGCTAGGTGTTGTGACCTGGGAAGGGTATCCGGGGTCTTGCCCCCAGCTAGGGGTTGTGACCTGGAAAGGGGGTCCTTATTCTTCCTCCCTCGTATTAGCAGTACTTTCCAACAGTTTGTTGTTAAGTAACTGCTTTTTAAGCAAATCTAAGTGAGGGCCGATAGAATAGCCATAAAAAACTAAAATGTTATAATTATAACGAAGTAGAGAAGCAGGAAAAAAGAAAGAATTGGAGAGAGAGAGAGAGAGAGAGAGAGAGAGAGAGAGAGAGAGAGAGAGAGAGAGAGAGAGAGAATTCAACACCAGACCAAAGAAAGCCTGTTGCTGTTTTACTGGATAACTGGGGGATGTCAGGGACACAGGATTCTCTCTTACTATTCTGCGGCCTTCCCCACACGCATCACTATCAAACCCATGTTTGGGTCTTGTACCACTATTTTTATGTCTTCTTTTCAATTTCTAGAGATTTTAGACGACTTCTAATGTCATTTTGTCCTTCTTCCACTACTTTTAGTGAGGTCTGAATGGATTTTAATAACTCATCCATCAGGAGAAGCCTGACTGCATAACGAACTGACTGACATGATAGATGCGCAGCGGGATGCACTGCGCATCTACAACAAACCAAATATGTTTTTCTTTTGCCTTAACTTAACACACACACACACAAACACACACACACATAATGTTGTTATTTTCACCAGTTTATTAAATCTGCCAGATGTACTGGGCGGATCGCAAGGCCTTGAAGAGGCAAGATTCCCAAAACCTTCCAGGAGTTAACTAAAATACGGCGATAAAATTTACAATTTTATTACAAAAATAAACTCTGATAAAGACAAACAACATCCTTAAGCATTCACAAGAGTTAATGGAAAAAACAAGGCTGACTCTTGGTAATATAACACGTGCTCTTCAAGCACAAAGTCCACACCGGACTCATCAACAAACTGAAAATAGTGCCAATTCGAATTCACTACACAACGAATCACACACCAAATATCCCTATTCTTATATAACTCAGGATTCAGATCCCCAATCACAAGGATCTCTACGTTAAACTGCGATATAAAAAATAAACGTCTTGCACACAAACTTCTACTACAACCAACCTGGTACACGAGGTAGAGAGATAAGAACAAATTAATAAACAACTTATCTTTAGGGGGGACGAAGAAGCAAAGAGGCCGAGCGAGGCTCAGCAGCTTCGAAGAAAAGTTGTCATTGACACTAAACACATACATAAGACATTTTTGTCATGTTGCCTTGATTTTACGTTAGATTCACCATTGATATATCATAAACAGACAATTTCCACAACACTCCCTCCTTCCCCACCAGGTGGTTAAGATTTAGGTTCCAATACAGTCACGTATTAAACCTCAAGTCTTTCGCCCGCGAGATCCCCCAGCCTTGCCCTCATTTGACGAAACGTTCATGAAGTCAAATGGCGGGACTTTCGAATGGCCAGTTCGAAAATTCCCGACATATATATATATATATATATATATATATATATATATATATATATATATATATATATATATATATATATATATATATATATTTGTGTGTGTGTGTGTGTGTGTGTATAATGCTGAATCCCCTACTGCTGCTACCTCCACGGTCATCTAAGGCACCGGAGGAAGCAGCAGGGCCTACCGGAACTGCGTCACAATCGCTCGCCATTCATTCCTATTTCTAGCACGCTCTCTTGCCTCTCTCACATCTATCTTCCTATCACCCAGAGCTTTCTTCACACCATCCATCCACCCAAACCTTGGCCTTCCTCTTGTACTTCTCCCATCAACTCTTGCATTCATCACCTTCTTTAGCAGACAGCCATTTTCCATTCTCTCAACATGGCCAAACCACCTCAACACATTCATATCCACTCTAGCCGCTAACTCATTTCTTACACCCTCACCACCTCGTTCCTAACCCTATCTACTCGAGATACACCAGCCATACTCCTCAGACACTTCATCTCAAACACATTCAATTTCTGTCTCTCCATCACTTTCATTCCCCACAACTCCGATCCATACATCACAGTTGGTACAATCACTTTCTCATATAGAACTCTCTTTACATTCATGCCCAACCCTCTATTTTTTACTACTCCCTTAACTGCCCCCAACACTTTGCAACCTTCATTCACTCTCTGACGTACATCTGCTTCCACTCCACCATTTGCTGCAACAACAGGCCCCAAGTACTTAAACTGATCCACCTCCTCAAGTAACTCTCCATTCAACATAACATTCTACCTTGCACCACCTTCCATTCTCGTACATCTCATAACTTTACTCTTTACCCACATTATCTCTCAACTTCCTTCTCTCACAGACCCTTCCAAATTCTGTCACTAGTCGGTCAAGCTTCTCTTCTCTGTCTGCAACCAGTACAGTATCATCCGCAAACAACAACTGATTTACCTCCCATTCAGGGTCATTCTCGTCTACCAGTTTTAATCCTCGTCCAAGCACTCTAGTATTCACCTCTCTCACCACTCCATCAACGTACAAGTTAAACAACCATTGCGATATCACACATCCCTGTCTCAGCCCCACTCTCACCTGAAACCAATCACTCACTTCCTTTCCTATTCTAACACATGCTTTACTACCTTTGTATAAACTTTTCACTGCTTGCAACAATCTTCCACTAACTCCATATAACCTCATCACATTCCACATTGCTTCCCTATCAACTCTATCATACGCTTTCTCCAGATTCATAAACGCGACATACACCTCCTTACCTTTTGCTAAATATTTCTCGCATATCTGCCTAACTGTAAAAATCTGATTCATACAACCCCTACCTCTTCTAAAATCACCCTGTACTTCTAAGATTGCATTCTCTGTTTTATCCTTAATCCTATTAATCAGTACTCTACCATACATTTTTCCAACTACACTCAACAAACTAACACCTCTTGCATTACAACACTCCTGCACCTCTCCCTTACCCTTATATAGTGGTACAATACATACACAAACCCAATCTACTGGTACCATTGACAACACAAAACACACATTAAACAATCTCGCCAACCATCCAAGTACAGTCACACCCCCTTTCTTCAACATCTCAGCTCTCACACCATCCATACCAGATGCTTTTCCTACTCTCGTTTCATCTAGTGCTCTCCTCACTTCCTCTATTGTAATCTCTCTCTCATTCTCATCTCCCATCACTGGCACCTCGACACCTAAAACAGCAATTATATCTGTCTCCCAATTATCCTCAACATTTGTAAACTTTCAAAATATTCCGCCTATCTTTTCCTTGCCTCCTCTCCTTTTAACAACCTTCCATTTCCATCTTTCACTGTCTCTTCAATTCTTGAGCCAGCCTTCCTCACTCTCTTCACTTCTTTCCAAAACTACTTCTTATTCTTTTCATATGACTGACCCAATCCCTTACCCCACCTCAGGTCAGCGGCCCTCTTTGTCTCACGTACCTTGCGCGTTACTTTCACATTTTTCTCTATATTTTTTCATACATATATATTTATATATACTGTACATAAAAATATGTATGTATATATATATGTATATATATGTGTGTATATATATGTAAATTTATATATGTATATATATATATATATATATATATATATATATATATATATAAAATTTATATATATATATACACTGTATATAAAAATATGTATGTACATATATATATATATATATATATATATATATATATATATATATTGTAATATAAATATGTATGTTTAAATACACACACACACACATATATATATATATATATATATATATATATATATATATATATAATGTATAGTATATCCCTTTTTCTGTCCGGATGATGAAGAGTATTTTAGAATTAAAAGAAAGAAGAACCGTAAATCTGGATAATCTTCCCTTTTAAAAATCGTACTTTCAAATAATTGCTGAAAAGTAATATAAGAGAGGTTTAAAATAATTTACCCACATTAATATAAATAAAAAGTATAAATTTCATGAAATAAAATGTCGTTATTATTTATCACTGAATTAATAATAGTGAAGGAATGACTTAAAATGAATGGATTTTTTACGACAGAAACTACAATATGGCTTTCATGTTTAGACCTTGCTTTATACAATTAATTTTAAAGGACATAGGCTAGAAATGTATTAATAAGAAGTAGAAATAACTATAAAATCAACTTTATTAAAAGAAATGTCTTATTATTTGGGGGGGTCCATATGAGACATATGCTAATGTCTCCCGATCGTGAAAGTAAAATCTGTCTAGAACGAAAAAACATCACATCTTGATGACTTTACGTCCCCCCCCCCCTTACTGCTGCAACCCCCTCCCCTTCCTACCCCAATCCCCCTACCTTTTGAAAATCATTATAATTATTATTATTATTATTATTATTATTATTATTATTATAAGACCAAGGACTCCAAAAGAGAAAATTATTGACGTTAAAAGATTGTTTACAAATGTTGATAATGCTGTTTTGAACGGCCTTAGTAATTTTGTCTCCTTTTTCTATAATTTTTTTTTTTTTTTGGAGTCGAAGATAAGAGAAAATAACTTTTAACGTTCGACCGAGACTTTCTTGATAAATTGGGATGCTTGTGTTTCATGCTTCAGGCTCGTCCTCTCTCTCTCTCTCTCCTCTCTCTCTCTCTCTCTCTCTCTCTCTCTCTCTCTCTCTCTCTCTCTCTCTCTCTCTTACATTGTTTTCACAGATAAACCATCATTTCTAAAATAATTGGCCTAAATTTTGTAGAAAATATAACTAAGAATCTAATTCTAATTCCAAAGAAAAATGTGTATAAAAAAAAATAATTTGAATTTATTATACATTTATTACCCATAGTCTACCCATGTATTTCATCCGTGCTTAGAAAGTGGATTGGTTTAAAGGTAACTCATGAGTGGCAGAGTCAAAGGACGATGACAATGCCCTAGCTCGCAGGACAATACCCCCGAGAGAATGACTGTATACCAATATGATCAGCACACAAGCCCTCTTTCCACCCAAGATAGGCCCAGGTAGGGGCAGGAAATGGCGGCTGATGACTCAGCATGTAGATCTATAGCTCCCCCAAACCCTCATCCTTAGCTCACAAGGATAGTGAGGTTGCACCGACCAAATGAACTAACAGATTTGAGCGGGACTCGAACCCTAGTCCAACAGATCACCAAGCAGGGATATAAGCTAGTTAAAACTAAAAAATCTATGGAAAGAAAAATGATAAGTCATGTGACGGAGGTTCAGTGAAACTTGTGTGTGATGCAGCCGAAAAAGATTTAAACTAAAAGCAAATCTCGCAATAAAATACAAAGATGATGTTTGTGACTTGACAGTGCAAATGAAATACAGTGTAAAATAAATAATAATAATAATTTTGGAATGTGAAGAGAACGAGACACATAAGTGGATATGTTAGAAATATCAGAAGACGAACAAGAATTTGAAACAAGGAAATAGCTATAAAAGCATATTAGGATGCCATAAGTAATTTCATCACAACTAATTTCACGGTGAAATGGGATGAAGTGATTGCACTTTAAGCTTGCACCAAGAATGAAGGTTATTTATGATAAATTAAAAAATAAACTTGAATGAGGGCTATGATTTATAAGTATTTTATATCATAGATGATAAATTGGTTTAATCCAAAAATAATATGAACGACATAATGGTAGCCACGACAACCATGAGACTTGCAGGCGTAGTACCAATCAAAATAATTTCATAATATATCGATATTTCGAATCTCTATGTTATTTCCATTCATAAAACCCTTTAAATTTGAATTCTATCCCAAAATTAGTTTAAATTATACATTTATCAAAATAATATATATTCACTAGGGATTCAATTATCTCTTTAACTGTGTAAGAAAATTTTTTCCCCTAAAATCGTGGGGCTTAATTTGCTTGAGCGCAAGTTTCTCGGAATGACAGCAGCAGTACAACAAAGGAGCAGAGGAAATCCAGAGCATTTCAAACATTTATACACAATTTGAATCAGCTAATTAATTAATAAAACAACTTGGATCAAAGCCTCGTCATGTTTTCCTTTAAGATGTTTTCATCTGTGTTGGGCCAAGGATTACGTCGATGAAATTTCAATTTTGATTTTTCGATTTTTCTGTTATTTTCCTTTTTCTTTATTTATTTCCCCTTTTTCATTTCCTATTTGTGTACATGAAAGGTCTTGGTCTCTCTCGTATTACTATTATTATTATTATTAATATTATTATTATTATTTGCAAAGCTATAGCCCTAGTTGGAAAAACAGGATGCTATAATCCTAGTGGCCCCAAAAGGGATAAATAGCCGAGTGAGGAACGGAAACAAGGAAATAAAAAAAACTAAATGAATTGTTCCACATTCCTCTATGGAAGTAAGATCAGAGGATTGTTTCATTAATAACATGCTGACATTTTTAAAAGAAATCTTACAATCTGATCAATCATTCTATGCACGGGTCTCACGAGTGAATGTTTGGTTTGTGACCTGTGCGAAGAAAATAACAGAGAACATTTTGGAACGTGAAGAGAACGAGACACAAGGGTGGATTAGTTATTAAATATCAAATCAGAAGAAGAACATTAATTAGAAAACAAGGAAGCAGTTGGAAAAGCATAGTAGGTTACCATAGCTATTTTCATTACAACTGATTTTAAGGTGAAATGGGATAAAATAATTATTCTTAAAGCTTGCACCAGTCACCAAATAAGACTTTTTTTTATGTTAATAATAACATTAAACCTTATATGATGACATTACATCTTGATGACTTTACGTCCCCCCCCCACTCACTCCTGCAACTGCCCCCCTCCTACCCCTATCCCCCCTACCTTTTGAAAATCATTATTATTATTATTATTATTATTATCATTATTATTAATAGGCTGCAACCCTAGTCGGAAAAGTAGGAGGATATAAGCCCAAGGACTCCAAAAGAGAAAATTATTGACGTTAAAAAATTCTGTTTACAAATGTTGATAATGTTCTTTTGAACGGCCTTAGTAATTTTATCTTCTTTTTTTATTCATTTTTTTTTTTTTGAGTCGAAGATAAGAAAAAATAACTTTTAACGTTCGACCGAGACTTTCTTGATAAATTGGGATGCTCGTGTTTCATGCTTCAGGCTCGTCCTCTCTCTCTCTCTCTCTCTCTCTCTCTCTCTCTCTCTCTCTCTCTCTCTCTCCTCTCTCTCTCTCTCTCTCTCTCTCTCTTTGTTTCTCTTACATTGTTTTCACAGATAAACCATCATTTCTAAAATAATTGGCCTAAATTTTGAAGAAAATATTACTAAGAATCTAATTCTAAATCCAAAGAAAAATGTGTATTAAAAAAAATAATTTGAATTTATTATAAATTTATTACCCATAGTCTACCCATGTATTTCATCCGTGCTTAGAAAGTGGATTGGTTTAAAGGTAACTCATGAACGGCAGAGTCAAAGGATGATGACAATGCCCTAGCCCGCAGGACAATACCCCCGAGAGAATGACTGTATACCAATATGATCAGCACACAAGCCCTCTTTCCACCCAAGTTAGGCCCAGGTAGGGGCAAGAAATGGCTGCTAATGACTCAGCATGTAGATCTATAGTTCCCCCAAACCCTCATCCTTAGCTCACAAGGATAGTGAGGTTGCAGCGACCAAAGGAACTAACAGATTTGAGCGGGACTCGAACCTCAGTCCAACAGATCACCAAGCAGGGATATAAGCTAGTTAAAACTAAAAAATCTATGGAAAGAAAAATGATAAGTCATGTGACGGAGGTTCAGTGAAACTTGTGTGTGATGCAGCCGAATATTTGCAGACTAAAAAAAATTAAACTAAAAACAAATCTCGCAATAGAATACAAAGATGATGTTTGTAACTTGTCAGAGCAAAATTAATATTAATAATAATTTTGGAACGTGAAGAGAACGAGACACATGAGTGGATATGTTAGAAAATATCAGAAGACGAACAAGAATTTGAAACTAGGAAATAGTTATAAAAGAATATTAGGATGCCATGACTAATTTCATCACGACGAATATTACGGTGAAATCATGAAATGGGATAAAGTGATTGCACTTTAAGCTTGCACCAAGAATGAATGTTATTTATGATAAAAAAAATAAAATAAAATAAACTTGAATGAGGGCTATGATTTATAAGTATTTTATATCATAGATGATAAATTGGTTTACTCCAAAAATAATATGAACAAAACTTGATCAATAACGAAAAGACAACCACGAGTGTTGCAGGCGTA
The DNA here is from genome assembly GCF_036898095.1 of Palaemon carinicauda. Taxonomy (NCBI): domain Eukaryota; kingdom Metazoa; phylum Arthropoda; class Malacostraca; order Decapoda; family Palaemonidae; genus Palaemon; species Palaemon carinicauda. Next base: position 138,266,525 of record NC_090736.1, on the reverse strand, counting down.
GTACCAATCAAAATAATTTCATAATATATCGATATTTCGAATCTCTCTGTAATTTTCATTCATAAAACCCTTTAATTTTGAATTCTATTCCAAAATTAGTTTAAATTATACATTTATCAAAATAATATATATTCACTAGGGATTCAATTATCTCTAACTGTATATGAATTTTTTTTTCCCCTAAAATCGAGGGGCTTAATTTGCTTGTGCGCAAGTTTCTCGGAATGACAGCAGCAGTACAACAAAGGAGCAGAGGAAATCCAGAGCATTTCAAACATTTATACACAATTTGAATCGGCTAATTAATTAATAAAACAACTTGGATCAAAGCCTCGTCATGTTTTCCTTTTAAATGTTTTCATCTGTGTTGGGCCAAGGATTACGTCGACGAGATTTCAATTTAGATTTTTCGATTTTTCTGTTATTTTTCTTTTTCTTTATTTATTTCTCCTTTTTCATTTCCTATTTGTGTAAATAGAAGGTCTTGGTCTCTCTCGTATTATTATTATTATTATTATTATTATTATTATTTGCAAAGCTACAGCCCTAGTTGGAAAAACAGGATGCTATAAGCCTAGTGGCACCAACAGGGATAAATAGCCCAGTGAGGAACGGAAAAAAGGAAATAAAAAACTAAAAGAGAAGTAATAAACAATAAAAATAAGCTATACCAAGAACTAAAATAAATAAGAAAAGAAATAAGATAGAATAGCGTGACCTAGTGTACCCTCAAGCAAGAAAACTCTACTCAAGACAGTGGAAGACCATGGTACACAGGCTATGGCACTACTCATGACTGGAGAACAATGGTTTGATTTTGGAGAATCCTTCTCCTAGAGGCTGCTGCTTCCCAGAACTGAAGA
>NC_090736.1:138245662-138260662 GCF_036898095.1 Palaemon carinicauda | reverse complement strand
TATAATTTGTGCGTACTTTTAATTATTAAAGATTAAATTCATGTTGGTTTACACCAAAAATAATAAGACAGATACAACCAAAAAAAACTTTACTATTGGAAGTGTGTTACACGCGCAGTACCAATCAAAATAATTTCCTAATATATCGACATACCAAATCTCTATGTGATTTTTGTTTATAAAAACCTTTATATTTGAATTCTATCCCAAAATTAGTTTATATTATACATTTATCAAAATAATATATATTTACTATGGATTTAATCATTTCTATGACTGTATAAGCATTTTTTGTCCCAAAAATCGAGGGGCGAATTTGCTTGTGCGCATCTTGCTCGGAATGAGAGCAGCAGTACAAGAAAGGAGATGCACTGAAGACGCACTACAAAGAATTTTATATTAAGATTCTGTATCATTTAACCCAAAGGACTGGGTTGAGTGTACTGTATTTTATGCCTTATTTTCCCTGTATTTACTTTTTAAAAGTATGAAATTGAACTGGTGGTTTGTTTCTCTTAGTTCCTTTGGACTAATTTTAACACCAAATATTCATTATGGATACAAATGTTGATGTTCTGTATTGAGTTTCTTGGAAACGCGACTTAAACTTACAGTTTATGCAAGAGAAGTCTTTTCATACTAAAAGTCCTTCTGTAAATATATGTGATATTCTCCATCCAACAACCTCCTATTTCAGTAAAATTATTTTTGTTGAAAATAATGTTAATTTGACGAAAAAATGTACTTTGATTTTCTCACAAGAAATCAGGAATTTCATATAAGTTTACCATAGAGAAAATACATTTACCATCTGCATTTGATATGGGAATAGTGAGCAATGCTCGGTCAAACTTTAAAAGATTAGATTATATCTGATAAACTTGAGCCAGAAATGACTGCAGATATTTTCAGAAGTGAAAATGTCAATATTATTACTTGAAAGGGAATGCCATTCACGATCCAAATCTTATAGTTCATAATCATAGATATTTGGGAAACTCAAATATAATATTAGTCTCAACCAACTGTAAGGTCATGAATGGAAGAAATCCATCAGAATTTGATAATTTAACGGGAGACGTTTCTTATAATAAGATAAATTCTACCTAAAAAGTAAATATCAAAAGGCATCAAAGGGTTTTGTAAAGTGTTCTCTCGTATTAGAATGATTGATTGATTAATTCAGCCACGGCTCATTTGGCATGACGAGAGAGAACTTAAAATTATTCGTTCATTCTTTGTCCATGACCAGCCCATATATATATATATATATATATATATATATATATATATATATATATATATATATATATATATATATATATATATATATATATATATATTTATATATTCTTATTCTTCCTCCCTCTTATTAGCAATACTTTCCAACAGTTTGTTGTTAAGTAACTGCTTTTGATGCAAATCTAAATGAGGGCCGAAAAAATAGCCATAATAAAAACAAGAAGCGATAATAAATAGTTGATGAGAGAGAGAGAGAGAGAGAGAGAGAGAGAGAGAGAGAGAGAGAGAGAGAGAGAGAGATAGAGAGAGAGAGAGAGAGAATGGGTCTCGCTGACACCTGCCGACGGCGTTCATCTCTTGGATAATCTTCTCGAGCCAAATCTTCACTGCACTGCCCGTAGAGTTTCGTCTCCAACGTTAAACGCTTGGACAATCTCTACAAGACGTATCTTCATCGCTCTCCCCGTAGAGTTTCGCCATGTCTATTGCCTTTCTTGGCAATTGGGCATGGGATCTTTACGGAAGCATCCGGCATTGCAGGAAACTCTACAATGACCCCGACTGTGACAGCGACGACTGTCAAGAATACCACAACAAGAGAGTTCACCTCTTTTACTTGGTTGGCTTTAAATCCAATGAAGTTGATGACCAGACCCTGCCACATCACAACGTCCGTTGCAACTGTAAGAACTGCAAGATTGCATCCTACAAGCTCCTGCACCACTTCCAATCTGCTCCTACCACTCCAGAGGAGTCTGCTCCCCCTTCTAAACGAAGGAAGAGCCCTGACAGACCCTCACCAGTTCCTGTAGAGCCCCCACCATCGCCCTTATTGACACCAAGGAATGAGCCTCGAGACTCTTCCTTGTCTGTCTCCTCGCCAGTTATACAGCCAGAGCCTGTTGCAGCCGTTTCTCCTACCCCAGCAGATGTCCCCTCCATTGCCATGGAGGCTTTTGAGCCCACAGGAGAACATCCAATTGACTGCAACTGCGTAACCTGTCTACAAAACCTTCTCCAGGAGGCCAACACCATCACTGCCAGCCTTCCAGATCCCCAGCCTGAGCCTAGGAGACCTCTCCCAAAGTTTAGGCTAACTAACAGCTCTACATCCTACGCTGCAGTTGCTGCCATTACTGCAAAGCCTGGCATGCAACTCTCTGTTCGACCGAATCGAAGGGGAGATGTCATCATCATTCCCAAGGATTCGACCACTGCCAGCCACCTACAAGAGGAACCAGACCTGATCCTGCTAGACCCAGCTTTAGTTCGAAGGAAAGCCATCATCTCCAGATAAACCACTTCAATGCCACTTACCATCGTCACCTCCTGCAACAACGTAGACAAGGCTGACCGCTGCAAAACCAGAGATAACGTCCCAGTCAGAAGGCTCTAAGCCACCTTCATAGGTCCAGTGCCTTCATCCCTGGATCTTGGAGTTTGGGGGACGTTCCCAGTTATCGACTACACCCCTGAGCCACTTCGCTGCTACAACTGTCAATGCTACGGTCACCACAAGGAGGACTGTCAAGGCCCTGCAACCTGTGGTGTCTGCAGCCAACGCCACAACACCGAGATCCGTATTCAGGCCCACAAGAACGGGAAAGAAACTCGCCCTAAGTGCCGAAATTGCTCCAGACCTCATCACGCTTGGAACAAGCGCTGCCCTGAACGATTGAGGAGGATAGCTGCCATGAAGGGCACTAGTACTCCTAAAACCAACACCCCAGCTTTGATGTCTCAGCCCAAGGACCAGCGAACTCCTCGCCAACGAACACAATGCCAGCCTACCACAGTTCCTGCCCCTGCAATTGCAAAGCAACGCAAATCAACCATCATTCCTGCACCTGCAACCAAACTGCAAGCAGTTTCAAAACCTCCTGCACCTGCAACCAAACTGGAAGCAGTTTCAACACCTCATCGTGCAACTCCAACTCCTCAACCTACATCCTTGGCTCAACAAATTGAATGACCTTATACCCATTGCCATCCAGATCCTTGCCAGAGTCCTGTCCTTATCCTCAACTCCCACCGTCCTGCAATTCCTGCAACCATTCATCAACCCAGCTCCAGAGCAGGGATAAGCTCTTTTGCTTAAACCTTCTCCTTTTCTCTCTGACTGCAGAAAAAAACTTATCTCCTCTCCCAGTCTCTCCTACTTACTGGGGACTTGCTACTATCAAAACTTTTTCTCTAACTAAAAACTTTTCATTTCGTGGACCTAAAAGGTAGTCTTTTCGGGTTACTTTCATCCCTTTCCATGTCATGTCCTACTCCTCTTTTTATTCCTCATTCTACATCCTTTTTCAATACCATTGTTCTCTTTCAAAACCCAACCTCCCTCTTAATAATATCCTTTTTTACTCCTTTGGAGTTCTCCTCCTTACAGATTCATTCTCCTACGGGCTGTCCAACGACAAGAGCCCGTGTCATGCTATATGTATGGCAATCTATACGAACGAACGAACGAAGAGAGAGAGAGAGAGAGAGAGATTTCAACATCAGACCATAGAAAGCCTGTTGCTGTTTTGCTGGATAACCAGGGGACGTCAGTGACAGGATACTCTTGTACCAACCGTGTTTCACACAATTGTACATAATTCCTTTTGTATATATTATGCTTGTATCTTCACTCTTCCCTCGCACTAAAACGAACATGAAAATTCATGTCCGGTTTTTCCTCTGTAATATTGTTTGTCTTGTGAACTTGTTATGTCCTGTTGCCTTGAGGTTTTGTATATAAGGAGAATGTTCTACAATAATATAACTCAGTCGTTTCCAACCTGCCTTTGAGTTAACAGCCTTACTCGGCGCCGTCACATTGGTGACCCCGGAAGTTGACTCGCTCCCACTGCCTTCCACCCCCACCTCCCTCGCCCCTCCATCATTGGTACTATGACGGAGACGGACTCTACTACAGCAGTTGGCGCCGCGGCCGCCCCATTGAAACTTTCACCGTTCGCCAGCAGAGAAGCGTTTGCTTGGTTTCAACGCGCTGAAGTCCCCTTTCGTATCAGGGGCGTGACTCGCTCAACCACCAAAGCGGATTATGTTCTCGCGGCGATACCCGAGGACACCTTCCCAGAAATATCCGACTGGCTTTGTGAACAAGGAGACACCCCAATAGAGTATGACGCCCTCAAAACATACCTTCTGCAGCAGTACTCGCCGTCGCCAGCCGCCCGTATAGCAAAGCTTTTTCAGCTCTCGCAACAACTGTTGGGGGACCAAAGGGCTTCGCTTGCCCTCAGGGAAATGACCAGTATCGCTCGCCTTCAACCTGCCGCAGACGGCTCTCCTCGTGAGGTGAACCTACTCCGTGCCCTTTGGATACGCTGTTTACCTGAACCTGTACGCGCTGCCATACCCGATGTCGATAGTTTACCCATATAGGACTTGATGACCAAAGCCGACGCCCTTATGGACAGCCACTTCAAGACCTCCATCAACGCCTCCACCCCTGATGACGAGGATGCCTATTCAACGTCAACCGAAGCTGACATGAATGCCGTAGGACATACACGCCTACCCCGTGACGTGCCGAAGCGGCGACAAAGCCGCCCACCACCCACCAATCGCTCGCGCCCCAACGAACGACTTCTACAGCCACTTACTACCTCCCATCCGCCGCAGTTTTGCTACTACCACTTCAGATTCGGGGCAACCGCGAAGAAATGTGCCAAAGATTGTCAGTGGCCAAAAAACGTGTAAGTAGGCCATCGCTTGTGGCGGTGGCCTCCCATGTTTCTAGTCTTTTCTTTTTACAGGATGCAGGAACGGGCGTGTGATTTTTGGTAGACACGGGTGCTTGTCGTTTTCTTTTGCCAAGGAAACTCTTCAAGGCACAACGTAGTCTGTCTACATCTGCCGACGTCCGCTTGGTAGCTGCCAACGGATCTGCGATACCCACCTACGGTTACGAGAACCTCACATTATCGTTCGGAAACGATAAATTCGATTGGAAGTTTTTCGTTGCTGACGTCACAATGCCAATCCTCGGTGCGGATTTCCTCTCTCATTTCCACCTTCTGGTCGATGTCGCCCACCGACGATTGGTCAACGCAGACTCGTACTTGTCGACACCTCTTCAACCCGCCCCCTCTAACCTCGCTCTCCACATCAGCGCACCCACGGATGCCTACGCCCACCTCCTCACGTCGTACCCGGAAGTTTTCTGTCCAGAACTTCGCCAAACGCCAACGGTTCCTGCTAAGCACGGTATTTATCACCATATCAAGACGACGGGACCCCCAGTCTTCGCAAAATTCAGACATCTGGCACCGGAACGATTGGCAGCCGCCAAACAGACGTTCGCCGAAATGGAGAAAATGGGCCTTTGCCAAAAGGCCTCCAGCCCATGGTCGTCACCCTTACACATCGTTCTGAAGAAAGACGGCTCCCTCCGTCCGTGCGGGGATTACAGGCGCCTGAACATGCAAACAGAACCGGATCACTACCCCCTCCCAAACATTGCCGATGTAACCTCCTACCTGCACAAAGTGAGGGTTTTCTCTACGCTCGACCTCCTGAAGGGGTATTATCAGGTGCCTATGAACCCAGAAGACATCCCCAAGATCGCCATCACCACTCCGTTTGGCACATACACCTTCAATTACTCCTGTTTTGGCCTTCGTAATGCTGGGGCAACGTTTCAACGTCTCATGGATGTCATCTTAGGGGACCTCCCTTTCTGTGTATGTTATGTGGACGACATACTTGTGTTCTCCTCCTCAAAAGAGGAACGCCTCCGTCACCTGCGCATCGTGCTCGACCGCCTGCAACAAAAAGGCCTTGTAGTCCGGTACGACAAGTGTACCTTTGGCGCCAACGAAGTGTCGTTCTTAGGACACCGTATCACTCCTGAAGGAGTCCATCCCCTCCCTGAGAAGGTAGCAGCCGTTCAGAATTTCCCCGCGCCCTCGACCGTCAAAGCTCTGCAGGAATTCTTGGGCATGATCAACTATTATCACCGTTTTCTGCCAGCCATTGCCGCCACTCTTGCTCCCCTCTACGCCTCCCTCAAGGGCAAGCCAAAGGACCTGAAGTGGGGTCCCCTTCAAGAAGCAGCCTTCTGCAATGCAAAGAAGGCCCTATCATCTGCTGCGGCTCTCACTTTTCCTATCCCACACGCCCCTCTCCTTCTCTCCACCGATGCCAGCGACGTCGCTATTGGTGCAGTACTTGAGCAGGTGGTCAAAGGCTCGCCCCGCCCATTGGCCTTCTTCAGCAGAAAACTGTCCAAGGCATAATCGGGTTATTCTACCTTCGATCGAGAATTGCTGGCGGTGCACTTGGCTGTCCGGCACTTTCGCCATTTCTTAGAAGGTACGCCCTTCGTCATTCGCACAGACCACATGCCTCTGGTGCACGCCTTCACTCGACAGTCTGACGCCTGGTCCGCCCGTCAACGCTGACATCTCTCCGCTGTGGCTGAATACAATTGCACCCTCTAATACGTCCCTGGGAAAATGAATCCCGTTGCCGATGCCCTGTCAAGAAACACGTTGGCTGCCGTTCAACTGGGATTGGATTACAACGCCCTGGCTGAAGCCCAACGACAGGATCCAGAGTATCAAGCTTGTAGGACATCCTGCACGTCCCTCCGTTGGGAAGATTTTCCCCTCGAAGACTCCAACACCACCCTTCTCTGTGACGTCAGTACTGGTAGACCGCGACCTTGGATTCCTGCTCCCATGCGCCGACAGGTGTTTGATTTCATTCATGACCTTTCACATCCCTCGTGCCGTTCTACTGCACAGCTGCTGAAGGCAAAGTTCATTTGGCACGGCATTTTTAAGGATGCTAAGGATTGGGTCCGTGCCTGTACTTATTGCCAAACTTCCAAAGTACATCGACACACGGATTCAGGAGTGGGCACCTTTCCTCAACCTCAGCGTCGTTTCCCACACATTCACGTTGACGTTGTAGACCCCCTACCCACATCACAAGGACATCGTTACCTGTTTACCGTCATCGACCGCTCCACTCGGTGGCTTGAAGCCATTCCCATGGAAACTGCAACGTCCGCCTCATGTACATCTGCCTTACTCTTTGGATGGATTTCAAGATACGGTATCTGATGGAGTACCTGCAAGTAAGATATGTTTTCCCTTGGCGGGCAGGCGCCAAGTGAGTGTGCCGGTTGCAGAGAGCAACCGAGTCAGTCTGTATCTGAGGACGCATTAAACTACATGTCTCCACCATCGTGTGTCTCTTGTCCTACCTTGACATCCAATATGGCGCAGTGATTCTCAAGGACCAACGTGACCCTCACCATGCCCTTCCAGCGCCGCTCAATGCAGTCCACCCCAAGGGCCGCACGCCCCGTCGTCCCCCGTGGGCTTGTCCCTGCCCTTCAAGAAGCCAGGCAAGCCATGGCGGCACAGCAGCAAATGATCAACGTTCTCCGTGACCGGCTTACGACACATGCTACCCCTGCACCTCGTGTCCCCGCGTCTGCAGCCCCGGAGAAGTGTGAAATTGAGCTGAAGCCCGCTGCATTCAGGTCCTGGAGGAGGTCGATGGAATGCTGGATCGAACTGTGCAGACTACCGCCCCACGAGGTCGTCCACCACATCAGGCTATACTGCACATCCCCTCTACAACGGGCGCTGGACGCCAGATTCACATCACAGGAATGGAGCAACCTCACCGCTACGGAAGCCATGGACTTTATTCGCGATATTGTGTTGCGTTCTACAAACCGTGCTGTGTTATGGTCGGAGTTTTTTAATGCGGTACAAACCAGGTGTCAGTGATTACTTTTTAAAGTGTTCTCAAAAGGCCACCGATTGCAATTTCCAGTGCCCTCAGTGTCAGTGTAATCTGGCTGAATACATGTTATTACCCAAGTTAATAGTGGGCCTAAGCGATGAGGCTATGCGTCGCCATGTATACCAGTGTAGCAATGACATTAATAGTGTTAGTGCCCTTAGGGCCAGGTGCTGTGCCTACGAGGCGGCCCGCGTCGACGTCGCTGCGCGCCAATGCAATTGGAGGGAATCTGCTTGTGCAGCTGGCAGCAAAACACCCGAGGCAGATCATCCGAGTGCAACCGTCGCTGGCACAGGTAGGGGTCCCCCACCCCCTCCCTGTGGGAACTGCGGTGGGCGCTAAATCCGTCATATGCAACGGGTGCCACAAGCAGGGCCACTACCACAGATGCTGCAGAAAGTCACAGGCAAAATTGGCAGGATCCCCGACAGATGTATCTAGTGCCACGTCTAGCACTGTGCTTGTTGCGGGCGCCAACCTCGCCCGCCACCCAGTAGTGGAAGTGACAGTCGTCCACAACGATACAGGAGTACGAGTGCCAGTCACCGCCGTGGCGGACACTGGGGCAAAGGGATGTGTGGCTGGGCCCTCCTTGCTATCGCACCTCCAAGTCCGCCCAGCAGCTCTTACACCCCGGGCTGGTTTGCGGGATGTGGCAAACCTTCCCCTGAAGTGCCTCGGATCTGCCGTGTGCCCCGTCACCCTGCAAGGTCGCACTACAAAGCAGGACGTGTACTTCGTGCAGTCGGCAAAGCACCTCTTCCTGTCGTTGGACGCTTGCAGGGATTTAACGCTGATACCCAAGGAGTTCCCCCATCCCTCCCCCGTGGTTGCACACGTGAGCCTGTTCGATGGCACAGCCAGACGGGCCACCCAGGTACCACCCCGACCTGCCGAGGTGCCCATGCCGCCCCAGGAGGAACATGCGGCCAGGTTGGAAGCCTGGCTCCTGCAACATTTCGCTACGACGACATTCAACAAAGCCAGGAAGCCACTGCCAGTGATGCAGGGGAAACCGCACCGTATCCACCTGCTCCCAGGAACCACGCCTTACGCTTGCCATACCCCAGCATCAGTGCCAAAACACTGGGAAGAGGAAGTGAAGGCCCAGCTCGAAGATGATGTCACCCGTGGTGTCATAGAACCGGTACCCGCTGGGCAGCCAACCGAATGGTGCGCCCGTATGGTGGTCGTCGCCAAGAAATCAGGACAGCCACGCCATGCAGTCGACTATCAGCGCCTCAACGCATCTTGCCTACGGGAGACACATCACACCCCCGCCCCATTCGACATGGTGTCCGGGGTACCTAAGCACATCTTCAAGACCGTGGCGGACGCGTACTGGGGATACCACCAGGTGGAGTTAGACGAAGAAAGTCGCAATCTAACCACATTCATTACCCCCTGGGGGAGGTTTCGTTACCGTCGTACACCCATGGGGCACTGTTCTGCCGGCGATGCGTATACTAGACGATTTGACGACGCCATCCAGGACATCCAGAGGAAATATAAGTGCGTAGACGACACCTTACTCTAAGACGACAACATCGAAGGGGCCTTCTGGCATGCCTACGACTTCCTCGAAACATGCGCAGCCAAGGGTATTACGCTTAAGCCGGAGAAATTCCAATTCGCAAGAAGGGAAGTAGACTTCGTGGGCTTCAACCTGGGCTGGGAGGCCTACAAGCCAACAGAGGAACGTTTGGCGGCCATCAAGAACTTCCCGATGCCACGTCAGCCCTCTATCACCGACATAAGGGCTTGGTACGGATTTGTCAACCAGCTGGCGCCATTCCTCGCAACAGCCCCTATCATGAACCCATTCAGGGAGCTCCTTAAAAAACCAACTGGGAAGGCAGTGTACTGGGACGAGGCACTCCGCACCAAATTTCATCACCCCCAAGACATGATATGCCAATTAGCGAAGGACGGACTGGCCTACTACGACAGGAGCCGCCCCACAGCAGCGATCACCGACTGGAGCAAAGAAGGCTTAGGGTTTGTAATCCTTCAACAGTATTGCTCATGCAGCTCCGCCAATATGCCCTTTTGCTGCACGGGTGGGTGGCGCCTGGCACTATGCGGCAGCCGCCATCTCACCGCCGCCGAAGCTGGCTACGCTGCCGTGGAAGGGGAGGCCCTCGCGGTAGCCTGGTGTCTCCAGAAGGCGAGGCTGTTCTTGCTGGGGTGCCCCAACCTCACCGTTGTGACGGACCACCGCCCGTTAACCAAGTTACGGGGGGATCGTGCCCTCACGGAAATCTCGAACCCCCACCTCTTCAGGCTGAAGGAGAGAACTCTGCAGTACCGATTCAGGGTCAAGTACCTGCCGGGGAAGCGTAACAGCGCGGCGGACTTCCTGTCCCGATACCCCGCCTTAAAAGCCGATCCCAGCGCCTACGACATGGACCTCGACGAAGACCTCACCGACACCATGGCGGCCGCCGTCGTGGCAGCAGTGGAGCACGACAGCTGTGTCGTGGACGAGGCGAGAGTTAGGCACGCCGCTGTCATCGACCCCGTGTACCAGCTGCTCATGGCCAGGGTCCTGGCCGGGGACTGGGCCGATAGGAAGTCCCAGGAAGTTGCGTGCCTTCGGCCCTTCTACAGTGTCAGGGAGAGGCTGGCCGTTATCCAAGACTTGGTGACATATACGTTCGAACAGGGAAACGTTCGCCTAGTCATCCCGGAGCCTCTCCGTCAGCAGGTGGCTGCCAACCTACACACGGGGCACCAAGGCCTGGACTCGATGCAACGACGGTCTCGCCAGACGGTGTACTGGCCTGGACTCGAGGGGGACCTGCAGTATCACCGATCCTCGTGTGAAGAATGCGATGTACACGCACCATCTCAGGCCGCGGAGGAACTCATTATCACGCCGCCCCCAGAGTACCCCTTCCAGATGACGGTTGCAGATATGTTCCAGCACGACGGACACTCGTACATGGCCTACGCAGACAGGCTCACAGGGTGGCTGGAGCTGGCCCACTTCCCCCACGGAACCTCCTCCTCCCACATCAAGACCCAGCTACGTCGCTACTTTGCCAGGTGGGGGGCCCCGGAGCAAATTTCCACGGACGGTGGCACCAATCTGGCAAGTGAGGAAATGGGGGAATTTTTCAAGTTATGGGGCGTGTCTGTGCGTCTATCGTCCGCCCAGTACCCGCAGTCCAATGGCAGGGCAGAGGTCGCAGTCAAGATCGGGAAGTGGATAATAATGGCGAACACGGGCAGCAGCGGCACCCTTGACACGGACAAGTCCTCTATGGCTATCCTGCAGTAATTCAACACCCCCCTCTGCGGAATAAACAAGTCACCCGCCCAGATGGCAGTGGGCAGGCAGCTCCGAGATGGCGTAGCTACGGCTCGCTGGCACCTCACGGTAGACAAACACTGGGGGGCAACCTTACGGCAAAGAGAACGTCAGATGGCTGACAGTGGTGCCGCCCTCACCAGGACCGGACCGTCCAGAAAGCTTCCAGCCATCAACCCGGGATCCCAAGTACGAGTGCAAAATCAGGCCACTAAGCTGTGGGACCACACCGGTACCGTGGCGGAAACGCTCCCATACCGACAGTACCTAGTCAAACTAGATGGCAGCGGGCGCCTCTCCCTCCGTAACAGGAAGCACCTGCGTCTCACATCATCGGAGCCCCAGCCTGGGCGGGCCACACCTGCTACGCATCCAGCCACGCCCACGCCCGAGCAGCTACCAGGCAGTCACCCTACGCCCAGCCCACATGCAGTACGGGAGCCACGCCCATCACGGCGCACTAGAAGGCCTGCGTGGATGGATGACTACATGTGATCATCGTACATTACAGCGGCACCTGCATATATTTTTTTTTATTGCATTTGCTTTTCATATTATTTTATGAACATGTATTACCTGCACATTGTGTTTTGCATTCCTGACAGCTATGTACCTGTCTTCCTATTCTCGCACATGCACCCAATTTAATCCATGTATATCCATGCATTATTTTTTATCATTGCCTCTCCATGTATACCCATGTATTAATCTCGGGGGAGGGATGATGGAGTACCAGCAAGTAAGATATGTTTTCCCATGGCGGGCAGGCGCCAAGTGAGTGTGCCGGTTGCAGAGAGCAACCGAGTCAGTCTGTATCTGAGGACGCATTAAACTACATGTCTCCACCATCGTGGGTCTCTTGTCCTACCTTGACATCCAATAGTATCCCTGAGCATATTACTTTTGACAGGGGAACCACCTTCACCTCTCAATTGTGGACGTCATTAGCGAATCTCCTGGGCATCACCCTACATCAGATAACGGCCTACAACCCCGCTGCCAATGGAATGGTTGAAAGTTTTCATCGCACCCTCAAAGCAGCTTTGATGTCCCGCTGCAAGGATTGCAACTGGTTTACTCAGCTTCCCTGGGTCCTCCTTGGACTAAGGACCACTCCTAAAGACGCCCTCGACGTCTCGGCATCTAAAATGGTGTATGGCGATCCGTTGGTCGTCCCTGCCGAATTTTTTCCTTCTACAACCTCCTCTGACGATCTCCAGCGCATGCGTCACGTCGTGGGAAAATTTACTCCGTGCCGCCAGACTTACAAGCCCCCAGCGAAGCATCACATACCAACGGACTTGCACTCTGCAACGCACGTCTTCCTGCGCAACGACACCAGCAAGCCACCACTAACGCCCCCTTACACGGGCCCTTTCCTTGTGATCCGACACAGTCCGAAAGCATTCCTCCTAAACATTCGGGGCAAAGAAGACTGGGTCTCCATTGATCGTCTAAAACCTGCTTATCTTCTGCCAGATGACTCGCCTACAGTTCGCCTCTCTAGATCAGGGCGCCCTATTTAACATGTACAGTATGTCATTTTTAGGGGGGGAGCCATGTACCAACCGTGTTTCACACAATTGTACATAATTCCTTTTGTATATGTTATGCTTGTATCTTCGCTCTTCCCTCGCACTAAAACGAACATGAAAATTCATGTCTGGTTTTTCCTCTGTAATATTGTCTGTCTTGTGAACTTGTTATGTCCTGTTGCCTTGAGGTTTTGTATATAAGGAGAATGTTCTACAATAATATAACTCAGTCGTTTCCAACCTGCCTTTGAGTTCACAGCCTTACTCGGCGCCGTCACACTCTCTTACTTTCCTGCCTCTCTCGGAACCCCAAACCGAGAGGTAGTCCTGAATCGGAAGACACCCAAGAGGAAGGATCCTCAACAGAGTCGATTTCTTAGGGCTTGACCCGATCCAGGACTCAAGGAAAACCCGAGCCTCTTTACTTAAGATTATCCAGGACGAAAAAGTTGATGATGATGGGTAGATTGCCATACCTATAGCATGACACGGGCTCTTGTCGTTGGACAGCCCGTAAACGATTGCTTCTGTAAAGGGAGAGAACTCCGGAGGAGTAAAAAATTGTGTTATTAAAAGGAAATGTTAGTTTTGAAAGGAAGAAGTTAGTTTGGATTAAGGGTCAGGAACAGGAAAAAGGGTGAAGGATGAGGGGTAAGGATGATGAATGAGGGATGAGAATGAATTTAACAAGACGTGAAAGGAGTAGAAAGTAACCCGAAAAAGGGGACTCCTTTTTAGGTCCATGAAAGAAAGATTTTAGTTAGAGAAATAGTATTGATAGTAGCAAGTCCCAGTAAGTAGGAGAGACTGGGAGAGGAGAGAAGGATTTTCAGTAGGAGAAAATAGGAGTAGGTTTAAGCAAAGAGGCTCATTCCTGCTCTATGTTGGATTTGGAAAGGGTAAAAGATGAGGTTAAAAGGATAGGGTGGGTTATAGATTTAATATCTTTTTCAGAAGTTATCTTTTTTTAACTTGTTTATTTTTAAGCTCCATAAGGTATTTTATTTTGAGATGCTCTTATTTTAATGATATAGGTTCCAGATATCACTTTGTTTTGCCAGGGACTTACAATTTCACAATATTATTTAATTCTCAACCTAGTAAAATACCGGTTTACTCTTTGTAGAAGAGACTTTAGCTATGGTAAGCAGCTCTTCTAGGAGGACACACCTAAATCAAACCATTGTCCTCTAGTCTTGGGTAGTGCCATAACCTCTGTACCATGCTCTTCCACTGTCTGGGTTTAGAGTTCTCTTGCTTGAGGGAGCACTCGGACACACAATTCTATCTTATTTCTCTTCCTCTTGTTTTGTTAAAGTTTTTATAGTTGATATAGGAGATATTTATTTTAATGTTAACGTCCTTGAAATATTTTATTTTTCCTCGTTTTCTCTCCTCACTAGGCTATTTTCCCGGTTTGGGGCCCCTGGCAAATAGCATCCTGCTTTTCCAACAAGGGTTGTAGCTTGGCAAATGATAACAATAATAATAATTCTATATTTTTCATATCGCGTCTTTATATTACTCTTCAAATTATACTTTTCCGATGAATATTTGATGATTTACGATTTAGTAAAACGTAAAAATATATAAGACTTAAAATAAGTTGTATTTTGAATGAGTTTTTTTTTTTTTAATATATGCTAATATAAGGCTAAATAACTGTTAATGGCATAAATTATGTTAATTATCTCTTTCAGAATTGCGAAAATATGATGGGATAAATAATTACTTTAGATTTTAAATACAATTTGCTTATTCGTATTCATTAGTACCTGATATTTATTATGCAAATTCATCATTTGTCTCTGCGTTTATATCTCTTTTAGAATTACGAAACTATGAAAGATACATCTGCAGATAAATAATCAAATATTAAATGCAATTTGCTCATACGTATTCATTAGTATTTGGTATTCATATGAATAATTATTATTTATTATATATCAAACGTTTCTTCTATTGATATGTCTTACAAGTGATCATATTATTATTATTACTTGTCAAGCTACAACCCTAGTTGGAAAGCAGGATGCTATAAGCCCAGAGGCTCCAACAGGGAAAATAGCTCAGTGAGGAAAGGAAACAAAGAAAAATAAAATATTTTAAGAAGAGCAACAACATTAAAATAAATAT
>NC_090736.1:138230662-138235662 GCF_036898095.1 Palaemon carinicauda | reverse complement strand
TTGAGCTAGAAATGACTGTGTAGATATTTTCAGAAGTGAAAATGTCAATATTATTACTTGAAATGGAATGCCATTCACTATACAAATCTTGTTGTTCATAAACATAGATATTTGGAAAACTCAAATATAATATTAGTCTCAACCAACTGTAAGGTCATGAATGGAAGAAATCCATCAGAATTTGATAATTTAATGGGAGACGTTTCTTATAATAAGATAAATTCTACCTAAAAATAAATATCAAAAGGCATCAAAGGGTTTTGTAAAGTGTTCTCTCGCATTAGAATGATTGATTGATTAATTCAGCCACGGCTCATTTGGCAAGACGAGAGAGAACTTAAAATTATTCATTCATTCTTTGTCCATGACCAGCCCATATATATATATATATATATATATATATATATATATATATATATATATATATATATATATATATATATATATATATATATATATATATATATATATTCTTATTCTTCCTCCCTCTTACCAGCAATACTTTCCAACAGTTTGTTGTTAAGTAACTGCTTTTGATGCAAATCTAAATGAGGGCCGAAAGAATAGTCATAATAAAAAAGAAGCAGCGATAATAAATAGTTGATGAGAGAGAGAGAGAGAGAGAGAGAGAGAGAGAGAGAGAGAGAGAGAGAGAGAGAGAGAGATGGGTCTCGCCGACACCTGCCGACGACGTTCATCTCTTGGATAATCTTCTCGAGCCAAATCTTCACTGCACTGCCCGTAGAGTTTCGTCTCCAACGTTAAACGCTTGGACAATCTCTACAAGACGTATCTTCACCGCTCTCCCCGTAGAGTTTCGCCATGTCTATTGCCTTTCTTGGCAATTGGGCATGGGATCTTTACGGAAGCATCCGGCATTGCAGGAAACTCTACAATGACCCCGACTGTGACTGCGACGACTGTCAAGAATACCACAACAAGAGAGTTCACCTCTTTAACTTGGTGAGCTTTAAATCCAATGAAGTTGATGACCAGACCCTGCCACATCACAACGTCCGTTGCAACTGTAAGAACTGCAAGATTGCATCCTACAAGCTCCTGCACCACTTCCAATCTGCTCCTACCACTCCAGAGGAGTCTGCTCCCCCTTCTAAACGAAGGAAGAGCCCTAACAGACCCTCACCAGCTCCTGTAGAGCCCCCACCATCGCCCTTATTGACACCAAGGAATGAGCCTCGAGACTCTTCCTTGTCTCTCTCCTCGCCAGTTATACAGTCAGAGCCTGTTGCAGCCGTTTCTCATACCCCAGCAGATGTCTCCTCCATTGCCATGGAGGTTTTTGAGCCCACAGGGGAACATCCAATTGACTGCAACTGCGTAACCTATTTACAAAACCTTCTCCAGGAGGCCACCACCATCACTGCCAGCCTTCCAGATCCCCAGCCTGAGCCTAGGAGACCTCTCCCAAAGTTTAGGCTAACTAACAGCTCTACATCCTACGCTGCAGTTGCTGACATTGCCGCAAAGCCTTGCATGCAACTCTCTGCTCGACCGAATCGAAGGGGAGATGTCATCATCATTCCCAAGGATTCGACTACTGCCAGCCACCTACAAGAGGAACCAGACCTGATCCTGCTAGACCCAGCCTTAGTTCTGAGGAAAGCCATCATCTCCAGATACCCCATTTCAATGCCACTTACCATCGTCACCTCCTGCAACAACGTAGACAAGGCTGACCGCTGCAAAACCAGAGACAACATCCCAGTCAGAAGGCTCTTAGCCACCTTCATAGGTCCAGTGCCTTCATCCCTGTATCTTGGAGTTTGGGGGACGTTCCCAGTTATCGACTACACCCCTGAGCCACTTCGCTGCTACAACTGTCAACGCTACGGTCACCACAAGGAGAACTGTCAAGGCCCTGCAACCTGTGTTGTCTGCAGCCAACGCCACAACACCAAGATCCGTATTCAGGTCCACAAGAACAGGAAAGAAACTCACCCTAAGTGCCGAAATTGCTCCAGACCTCATCACGCCTGGAACAAGCGCTGCCCTGAACGATTGAGGAGGGTAGCTGCTATGAAGGGCACTAGTACTCCTAAAACAAACACCCCAAGGACCAGCGAACTCCTCGACAACGAAGACAACGCCCGCCTACCACAGTTCCTGCCCCTGCAATTGCAAAGCAACGCAAATCAACCATCATTCCTGCACCTGCAACCAAACTGTAAGCAGTTTCAACACCTCCTGCACCTGCAGCCAAACTGCAAGCAGTTTCAACACCTCATCTTGCAACTCCAACTCCTCAACCTACATCCTTGGCTCAACAAATTGAGTCCCTCACCTTGAATGACCTTATACCCATTGCCATCCAGATCCTTGCCAGAGTCCTGTCCTTATCCTCGACTCCCACCGTCCTGCAATTCCTGCAACCATTCATCAACCCAGCTCCAGAGCAGGGATAAGCTTTTTTGCTTAAACCTTCTCCTTTTCTCTCTGACTGCAGAAAAAAACTTATCTCCTCTCCCAGTCTCTCCTACTTACTGGGACTTGCTACTATCAAAACTTTTTCTCTAACTAAAAACCTTCCATTTCGTTGACCTAAAAGGTAGTCTTTTCGGGTTACTTTCCATCCCTTTCCATGTCATGTCCTACTCCTCTTTTTATTCCTCATTCTACATCCTTTTTCAATACCATTGTTCTCTTTCAAAACCCAACCTCCCTCTTAATAATATCCTTTTTACTCCTTTGGAGTTCTCCTCCTTACAGATTAATTCTCCTACGGGCTGTCCAACGACAAGAGCCCGTGTCATTCTATATACATGGCAATCTATACGAACGAACGAACGGAGAGAGAGAGAGAGAGAGAGAGAGAGAGAGAGAGAGAGAGATTTCAACAACAGACCATAGAAAGCCTGTTGCTGTTTTGCTGGATAACCGGGGGATGTCAGTGACAGGATACTCTCTTACTATCCTGCCTGTCTCGGAACCCCAAACCGAGAGGTAGTCCTGAATCGGAAGACACCCAAGAGGAAGGATCCTCAACGGAGTCGATTTCTTAGGGCTTGACCCGATCCAGGACTCTCGGAGAACCTGAGCCTCTTTACTTAAGATTATCCAGGACGAAACAGTTGATGATGATGGGTAGATTGCCATGCCTATAGCATGACACGGGCTCTTGTCGTTGGACAGCCCGTAAACGATTGGTTCTGTAAAGGGAGAGAACTCCAGAGGAGTAAAAAATTGTGTTATTAAAAGGAAATGTTAGTTTTGAAAGGAAGAAGTTAGTTTGGATAAAAGGGTCAGGAACCGGAAAAAGGATGAAGGATGAGGGATGAGAATGAATTTGACAAGACGTGAAAGGGGTAGAAAGTAACCCGAAAAAGGGGACTCTTTTTAGGTCCACGAAAGAAAGATTTTAGTTAGAGAAATAGTATTGATAGTTGCAAGTCCCAGTAAGTAGGAGAGACTGGGAGAGGAGAGAAGGATTTTCAGTAGGAGAAAATAGGAGTAGGTTTAAGCAAAGAGGCTCATTCCTGCTCTATGTTGGATTTGGAAAGGGTAAAAGATGAGGTTAAAAGGATAGGGTGGGTTATGTGAGAGGGGGGAGGGGCCCGGTTCTGTACCACGCTCGATAAGTTAGTACGAGAGAGGCCCCTCAAGGATCAGGTTATCCCTGCACTGAAGCTGAATTGATGAAAGGTTGCGGGAGTTGCAGGAAGGTGGGAGCCGAGGTCGAGGTTAAGGACAGGAATCTGGTAAGGATCTGGGTGGCAATGGGAATGAGGTCAGTCAAGGTGAGGGACTCAATTTGTTGTGCCAAGGATGCAGGTTGAGGAGGGGGAATTGCAGGATGAAGAGTTGAAGCAGCTTGTTGTTGGATTGCAAGTGCAGGCACAGAAATGATGGAAGTCTGGTTTCGCTTTGCAGTTGCAGGAGCAGGAACAGTGGTAGGCTGCCATTGACTTCCATGGCGAGGAGTTGGCTGGTTCTTGGGTTTTGGCATCGAAGCTGGCTTGTTGTTTTTAGGAGGATTAGTGCCCTTCATTGCAGCAATTCTCCTTAATCGTTCAGGGCAGCGTTTGTTCCAGGCATGGTGGGGTTTGGAGCAGTTACGGCACTTAGGGCGAGTTTCTTGTCCATTCTTGTGGGCCTGTATACAAATCTCGGTGTTGTGACGTTGGCTACAGACACCACAGAAAGCAGGGCCTTGGCAGTTCTCCTTGTAATGGCCGTAGCGTCGGCAGTGGTAGCAGCGAAGAGGCTCGGGGGTATAGTCTTGAATTGGATACGTCCCCCAGACTCCCAGATCCAGTGATGAAGGCACAGGACCTATGAAAGTGGCTAAAAACCTCCTGACAGGGACGTTGTCACGGTTTTTGCAGCGGTCGGCCTTTTCTACATTGCTGTAGGAAGTGACAATGGAGATAGGCATAGTAGTTGGATATCTGGATATGATTGCCTTTCTTCTAATTAAGGCAGGGTCTAGCAGGGTAAGATCTGGTTCTTCTTGTAGGTGTTTGACGGTATCCAAGTCCTTGGGAATGATAATTAAATCTCCCTTCCGATTTGGTCTAGCTGAGAGCTTGATGCCAGGCTTTGCAGCCATGGCAGTAACTGCTGCATAGGAAGTAGAGCTGTTGGAGAGCCTAAACTTCGGGAGAGGTCCCATGGGTTCTTGCTGGGAAGGTGGGGAACTGGCAGCGATGGCAGTTGCCTCCTATAGAAGGTCTTGAAGACAGGAAACACAACTGCAGTCCAAGGTGTGTGCCCCCTGAGGCTCAACCTCCATGGCAGTGGAGGTCACAGGTGCTGGAGAAGGAGTGCGGGCTGCAACAGGTGCGGTCTGTGAAGGTAGAGAGGGGACAGACAAGGGCGAGGCCAGGTTCTCAGTCCTTGGTGTCCTTAGAGGCGATGATGAGGGTTCAATGGAAGCTGTTGAAGATTGAACAGGGCTCTTCTTCCGTTTGGGAGGTGGAGCAGTCTCCTCCAAAGCAGTTGGATCGGGTTGAAAGTACTGGCGGATGTATGAAGATGTGACA
>NC_090736.1:138210662-138225662 GCF_036898095.1 Palaemon carinicauda | reverse complement strand
GAGTCCATTAGTATCACCTTATGTCAACTTGTCATGAATTCAACATTTCGATATTGACAAAGGATAATTCATTCCTAATGAATGCAAATGAATTCAACTCGAGCTGAATGTAAGTGTCACTTGGAGAAGCTGGACCTTCAAGTAACACCTCCGGCACAGTGTGATCCTCAATTAAGTGAATCAATCAACCTGTGTAATTCTAAGTGGGTGTCAATTACAGGGGATTCGTGACAGGGTTCTTGGAAGACAATATCAAGTTATTGATACTGCTTATCTATTGTTGCTCTCCTATACACGTTATCGATTTCTCTCCCCTTCTCTCGGGTAGGGGAGACGGAGGAATCATACCCTGGTGAGGAGTTTATATATATATATATATATATATATATATATATATATATATATATAAATATATATACAGTATATATATATATATATAAATATATATATATATATAAATATAAATATATATAAATATAAATATGTATATATATATGTATGTATATATATACCTCACCAGGGTATGATTCGTCCCTCTCCCCCTACCCGAGAGACATGGAGAGACCGAGAAGTTATACGTTTGGTATGCCGCTGATTGTGACCAGTAGGAAAATATGTTTTGTATATATGTATGTATATATATATATATATATATATATATATATATATATACTGTATATATATATGTATATATATAGAAAGAAAGTATATATATATATATATATATATATATATATATGCGTGTGTGTTTAGTGTCAGCCAGGACGCATTCTTTATTATATATGCGATATATATATATATATATATATATATATATATATATAATATATATATATATATATATATTTATGTATATATTAATTGAAATATGTATATTTATCAATGAAATTAGATTTTTTTTAATGGTGCTTATAAAGTATGTGGTTGGGACAGTGATGTATTCCTTGTAATGGTTAGAACCGTTAAAATAATCTGTATCCAAAGAAAATTTTTGCATTGTCCTCTATTGGACTTTTCCATTATATATATATATATATATATATATATATATATATATATATATAGGCTATATATATATATATATATATATATATATATATATATATATATATATATATACATATATATATATACATATATACATATATATATATATATCTATATATATACAAATACATATGCATTTACAAATACTGTATATATATATATATATATATATATATATATATATATATATATATGTATATATATACATGTATATATATGTATTTATATATATATATATGTATATATATGTATATATATATATATATATATATATATATATATGTATATATGTTTGTATATATAAGTATATATATATGTATACATGTATATATATATATATATATATATATATATATATATATATATATATACAAATACATATATATTTATGTGTACTATATATATACATATATATATATATATATATATATATATATATATATATAATATATATATATATATATATATATATATATATATATATATATATATATATATATATATGTATATATTTAATGTATAGTATATCACTTTTTTTGTCCGGATGATAAAGAGTATTTTGAAATTATATGAAAGAAGAACTGTAAATCTGGATAATTTTCCCTTTTAAAAATCGTACTTTAAAATAATTGCTGTAAAGTAATATAAAAGAGGTTTAAAATAATTCACCCACATTAATATAAATAGAAAATATAAAATTTTTGAAATAAGAAGTCGTTATTATTTATCACTGAGTTAATAATAGTGAAGGAATAACTTAAAAATATTCTTTACGACAAAAACTAAAATATGGCTTTCATGTTCAGACCTTGCTTTATACATATAATTTTAAAGGACATAGGTTAGAAATGTATTAATAAGAAGCAGAAATAATCATAAAATCAACTTTATTGAAAGAAATTTCTTTTTTTTCGGGGGGTGCATCATATAAGACATATGCTAATGTCTCCCAATCGTGAAAGTAACATCTGTCCAGAGAGAAAAACATCACATCTTGTTGACTTTACGTCCCCCCCCCCCCTTACTCCTGCAACTGCCCCCTTCCTACCCCATCCCCCTACCTTTTGAAAATTATTATTATTATTATTATTATTATTATTATTATTAATTGCTAGGCTGCAACCCTAGTCGTAAAAGTAGGAGGATATAAGCCCAAGGACTCCAAAAGAGAAAATTATTGACGTTAAAAGATTCTGTTTACAAATGTTGATAATGTTCTTTTGAACGGCCTTCGTAATTTTATCTCCTTTTTTTTATTTTTTTTTTTGAGTCGAAGATAAGAGAAAATAACTTTTAACGTTCGACCGAGACTTTCTTGATAAATTGGGATGCTCGTGTTTCATGCTTCAGGCTCGTCCTCTCTCTCTCTCTCTCTCTTTTTCTCTTACATTGTTTTCACAGATATACCATCATTTCTAGAATAATTGGCCTAAATTTTGTAGAAAATATAACTAAGAATTTAATTCTAAATCCAAAGAAAAATGTGTATTAAAAAAAATAATTTGAATTTATTATACATTTATTACCCATAGTCTGCCTATGTATTTCATCCGTGCTTAGAAAGTGGATTGGTTTAAAGGTAACTCATGAACGGCAGAGTCAAAGGACGATGACAATGCCCTAGCTCGCTGGACAATACCCCCCAGAGAATCACTATATACCAATATGATCAGCACACAAGCCCTCTTTCCACCCAAGATAGGCCCAGGTAGGGGCAGGAAATGGCTGCATGTAGATCTATAGCTCCCCCAACCCCTCATCCTTAGCTCACAAGGATAGTGAGGTTGCACCGACCAAAGGAACTAACAGGTTTGAGCGGGACTCGAACCCCAGTCCAACAGATCACCAAGCAGGGATATAAGCTAGTTAAAACTAAAAAATCTATGGAAAGAAAAATGTTAAGTCATGTGACGGAGGTTCAGTGAAACTTGTGTGTGATGCAGCCGAAAAAGATTTAAACTAAAAGCAAATCTCGCAATAAAATACGAAGATGATGTTTGTGACTTGACAGTGCAAAATAAATAATAATAATAATTTTGGAATGTGAAGAGAACGAGACACATGAGTGGATATGTTAGAAATATCAGAAGACTAACAAGAATTTGAAACAAGGAAATAGTTATAAAAGAATATTAGGATGCCATAACTAATATCATCACGACTCATTTCACGGTGAAATGGGATAAAGAGATTGCACTTTAAGCTTGCACCAAGAATGAATGTTATTTATGATAAAAAAAAAAAAAACTCGAATGAGGGATATGATTTATAAGTATTTTATATCATAGATGATAAATTGGTTTACTCCAAAAATAATATGAACGAAATTTTGGTAGCCACGACAACCATGAGACTTGTTGTTGTTGGGGTATTAGAGCCAACACTTGTTGTTGGCACGGGCCTTTCCCTTGGTTGGCCCGTAGAACCATGAGACTTGCACGCGCAGTACCAATCAAAATAATTTCATAATATATCGATATTTCAAATTTCTATTTAATTTTCATTCATAAAACCCTTCAAATTTGAATTCTATTCCAAAATTAGTTTAAATCATACATTTATCAAAATAATATATATTCAACAGGGATTCAATTATCACTAACTTTATAAGAGTTTTTTTTCCCTAAAATCGAGGGGCTTAATTTGCTTCTTCACAAGTTGCTCGGAATGACAGCAGCAGTACAACAAAGGAGGATAGGAAATCCAGAGCATTTCAAACATTTATACACAATTTGAATCAGCTAATTAATTAATAAAACAACTTGGATCAAAGACTCGTCATGTTTTCCTTTTAAATGTTTTCATCTGTGTTGGGCCAAGGATTACGTCGACGAGATTTCAATTTTGATTTTTCTGTTATTTTTCTTTTTCTTTATTTATTTCCCCTTTTTCATTTCTTATTTGTGTACATGGAAGGTCTTCGTCTCTCTCGTAGCATTATTATTATTATTATTATTATTATTATTATTATTTGCAAAGCTACAGCCCTAGTTGGAAATGAGGATGCTATAAGCCTAGTGGCCCCAAACAGGGAAAATTAGCCCAGTGAGGAACGGAAACAAGGAAATAAAAAAACTAAAAGAGAAATAATAAACAATAGAAATAAGCTATACCAAGAACTAAAATAAATAAGAAGAAAAGAAATAAGATAGAATAGTGTTACCGAGTGTACCCTCAGGCAAGAAAACTCTATCCATGACAGTGGAAGACCACGGTACAGAGGCTATGGCACTAACCAAGACTAGAGAACAATGGTTTGATTTTGGAGAGTCCTTCTAGAGGTTGCTGCTTTCCATAGCTAAAGAGTCTCTTCTACACTTACTAAGAAGAGATAGCCACTGAACAACTACAGTCCAGTAGTTAACCCCTTGAGCAAAGAAGAATTATTTAGTAATCTCATTGTTGTTAGGTGTATGTCACGGGAGAATGTGGAAAGAGTAGGCCAGACTATTTCTTATCTTCATGCCATTAAAACTTATAATGTTCTGTGCAGTGTAAATAAGAATTTTTATCCTTATAATATAAATAGAAATTTGTTCGCAAAATGTTCCAATATTTTCTTAATGAGATAATTATTGATAATTTTTTTCTCTCCACGTGAGAACTGAAAGTCAAAAGAGTGTTGGCTCTCATTAGGCCAATTATCGCCTTCCTTAAGAAGTACAAATCCCTAAACATTATGATGTTTTCATTGTAAAGAACTTTGAGTCGAACTGTATTCTGTTATTTCAATCACATACGATTATAGAAAAGAAAACATGGGATACTAGGCCTAAGTTTACAACCTCCACTGATCTGTGTTCGTGATTCCTCAAACATACTCCGATTCATATATATATATATATATATATATATATATATATATATATATGTATATATATATATATATATATATATATATATATATATATATATTTCACGTTAAAATTAGTTCAAAGGCAATAAGATAAACAAACCATCATTTAAATTTCATACTTTTAAAAAGTAAATGCAGGGAAAATAAGGAATAAAATATAGTACACTCAATCCAGTCCGTAATATTAACTATCATTACAGCTACGTAAGAATTTTAGAGGATTTTTTTTTTTATCAAATAAGTCAAAGAGCCTGTGATGTCATCGAGCCAAAATATCTCATTCCTGAAATACACATCCTTAAACATTATGATATTTTCATTAATAAGAATTCTTAGGAGGAAATGTATTCCGTTATTTGAATCAAATACGATTAAGAAAAAGATAAATAAGTGGTATTAATGATGCTTTTTATAGAGTTCCTTGGGGTTTAGATTTAAATTCTGCCTTAATAATTAAAATGATTACACACACACACACCCACACACACAAACACACACACACATATATATATATATATATATATATATATATATATATATATATATATATATATATATATATAGTACACACACATACATACATATATATATATATATATATATATATATATATATATATATATATATATACTGTATGCGAAACTTCCTTCTCTCTCATCCTTGGGATAATATTCCTATAAAACTTCTTTCCTCTACTTCCATATAAGATAATCAAAATAACGTGTAGCAAAAATTATAATTAAAATGATTACCAGAAGCAATACATCCTCCCAATTGTGTAATGTTTTCCTTTTAGTACAAGTGTATGAATAAAGAAGGTATTGTCAGGGTTCTAACTTACATAAAGAACAGTCCGTTATAAGGGAGACTTTTTGCAAAGTTCTGTACAGATTTTGGTACAGAACACACTGTGCTCCAATATTACTCTGGTTCATGCTGGCTATTATTATTATTATTATTATTATTATTATTATTATTATTATTATTGTCGTTGTTGTGGTTGTTATCATCATCATCATCGTTATTATTATTATTATTATTATTATTATTATTATTATTATTATTATTGTTGTTGTTGTTAATGTTATCATTGTTATTGTTGTTGTTATCATCACCATCATTTTTATTATTATTTTTGTTGTTATTACTTGCTAAGCTACAACCCTAGTTGGAAAAGCATGATGCTATAAGCATCACATAGTTAAGAACCTCGAAATGAATTGCTCCACATTCCTCTATGGAAGTAAGATCAGAGGATTGTTTCATTAATAACATGCTGACATTTTTAAAAGAAATCTTACAATCTGATCAATCATTCTATGCACGGGTCTCACGAGTGAATGTTTGGTTTGTGACCTGTGCGAAGAAAATAACAGAGAACATTTTGGAACGTGAAGAGAACGAGACACAAGGGTGGATAAGTTATTAAATATCAAATCAGAAGAACATTAATTAGAAAACAAGGAAGCAGTTGGAAAAGCATAATAGGTTGCCATAGCTATTTTCATTACAATTGATTTTAAGGTGAAATGGGATAAAATGATTATCCTTAAACCTTGCACCAGTCACCAAATAAGACTTTTTTATGTTAATAATAACATTAAACCTTAGATGATGACTATAATTTGTGCGTACTTTTAATTATTAAAGATTAAATTCATGTTGGTTTACACCAAAAATAATAGGACAGAAAACACGTATGTAACTACAATATTGGAAGAGGGTTACACGCGCACAGTACCGATCAAAATAATTTCCTAATATATCGACATTCCAAATCTCTATGTGATTTTCATTTATAAAACCCTTTATATTTGAATTCTATTCCAAAATTAGTTTATATTATACATTTATCAAAATAATATATATTTACTATGGATTTAATAATTTCTATGACTGTATGAGCATTTTTTTCCCCAAAAATCGAGGGTCTAATTTGCTTGTGCGCAACTTGCTCGGAATGAGAGCAGCAGTACAAGAAAGGAGATGCACTGAAGACGCACTACAAAGAATTTTATATTAAGATTCTGTATCATTTAACCCAAAGGACTGGGTTGAGTGTACTGTATTTTATGCCTTCTTTTTCCTGTATTTACTTTTTAAAAGTATGAAATTGAACTGGTGGTTTGTTTCTCTTAGTTCCTTTGGACTAATTTTAACACCAAATATTCATCATGGATACAAATGTTGATGTTCTGTATTGAGTTTCTTGGAAACACGACTTAAACTTACAGTTTATACAAGAGAAGTCTTTTCATACTAATAGTCTTTCTGTAAATATATGTGATATTCTCCATCCAACAACCTCCTATTTCAGTAAAATTATTTTTGTTGAAAATAAGGTTAATTTGACGAAGAAATGTACTTTGATTTTCTCACAAGAAAACAGGAATTGCATATTAGTTTACCATAGAGAAAATACATTTACCGTCTGCATTTGATATGGGAATAGTGAGCAATGCTCGGTCAGACTTTAAAAGATTAGATTATATCTGATAAACTTGAGCTAGAAATGACTGTGCAGATATTTTCAGAAGTGAAAATGTCAATATTATAACTTGAAATGGAATGCCATTCACTATCCAAATATCGTTGTTCATAATCATAGATATTTGGAAAACTCAAATATAATATTAGTCTCAACCAACTGTAAGGTCATGAATGGAAGAAATCCATCAGAATTTGATAATTTAACGGGAGAAGTTTCTTATAATAAGATAAATTCTACCTAAAAATAAATATCAAAAGGGATCAAAGGGTTTTGTAAAGTGTTCTCTCGCATTAGAATGATTGATTGATTAATTCAGCCACGGCTCATTTGGCATGACGAGAGAGAACTTCAAATCATTCATTCATTCTTTGTCCATGACCAGCCCATAATATATATATATATATATATATATATATATATATATATATATATATATATATATATATATATATATATATATATATATACTCTTATTCTTCCTCCCTCGTAGTAGCAGTACTTTCCAACAGTTTGTTGTTAAGTAGCTGCTTTTGATGCAAACCTAAATGAGGGCTGAAAGAATAGCCATAATAAAAACAAGCAGCTATAATAAATACTTGATGAGAGAGAGAGAGAGAGAGAGAGAGAGAGAGAGTGAGAGAGAGAGAGAGATTTCAACAACAGACCATAGAAAGCCTGTTGCTGTTTTGCTGGATAACCGGGGGACGTCAGTGACAGGATACTCTCTTACTATCCTGACTGTCTCGGAACCCCAAACCGAGAGGTAGTCCTGAATCGGAAGACACCCAAGAGGAAGGATCCTCAACGGAGTCGATTTCTTAGGGCTTGACCCGATCCAGGACTCTCGGAGAACCCGAGTCTCTTTACTTAAGATTATCCAGGACGATACAGACGTCACTGCCATTACTCATCAGAAAATATTTTCCATATCAGCAATCTTCGTTGTTTTATGCAAAGTTTATTAATTTATCTGATAAATTTATAGTAATTGATAAACGTTAATAATTATGAATTTAGATATTCTTAATAATAACTATCATTATAGTTACGTGGGAATTTTAAAGGACTTTTTTTTATCGAAAAAGTCAGTAGTATATTGGCCAAGAAGTACAAAGACCCTGCGATGTCATCAGGCCAAAAATTATAATCTTTTCATTACTAAGAATTCTTAGGAGGGGAGCCTTTGTAGGGTGACGGCCAGATCCCGTAGAAAACGGGAATATTCTGAACTGTGGCCGTCGTTCTAAAAACTATTTCGGCGGGAGAAGCTAACTTAAAAAACCCACCTAACCTATGCTAAAAGCTGTATCCTTAACCAGGGGGGCTTCACCCCCCCGGACACCCCCCCCCCCCCCCCGGACACCCCCCCCCCTCTCCTTACACAACAGTTTCTTTACCTACGAGTACGACGGGAGAAGCTAACTTAAAAAACCCACATAACCTATGCTAAAATCTGTGTCCTTACCCAGGGGGGCTGCACCCCCCGGACCCCCCCTTACACAACATATTTAAGATCCGTACACCATTTCCAAACGTTTTTATTCTATACAAGATAACAGTCGGAGCGATAATAAGCAAATTAGGACGCTTGGCCGTAGCGCTACAAACTACCCTTAGGAGGTAATTTAATCCATTATTCAAATTGAAAACCATTAAGAAAAAGAGAAATAAATGATATTGGGCTTAAGATCACAATCTTCATTAATCTGTGCACGAGACTCCGGCCAAACAAAGTTTTTCTTAGTCCCTTTGGACTAATTGTAACACCAAATATTGATTAAGGATACAAATTTTGTTGTTTCGTATAGAGTTTCTTGGAAACAAAACTTAATTAAGATTGTATTTTATAAAAGAGAAGTCTTTTAATACTAATATTCCTGCTGTGAAAATCGGTGGCATTTTCCATTTAACAACTTCAAATGAATACATAGTAAGATTCTCGTAAACCAAAGCTATTATTTCTTTACTTTCTAAGTGAAAGTGGAGAGTTTGAAAAGCAGAATTGAAGAAAGGAATGGAGAAATAGTAGAAATCTGAAAAGAATAAAGAAAAAAAATATGACAAACAAAGTATTTCATTGTGGGATAAAAGGCTTCAGAAAATTACATCAGACTTAAAATCCCTCTCTGTCCTTCTGAGTATATATACAGTATATGTAGTTGTTGGACCACCCTGGAGGAGGAGAATAGTGAAGGCAAAGGAACAGGGCAATCTAAGGGACCCCAGAGAAGTGGTGAGTTCAGTGGCCACAGGAAGAAAGGAGCACCCAGTAATACTAGTCCCTAAGAAGAAATCTGTAGAATATGCAAATAACGTAAATAGAAAAACCTTATTTATGTGTAGTAATGTAGATATATACAGCAAGGATAAGAGGCGTGAATTAGAGACAAGGATTAAGGAAATGAAAGTGCTACCTAGTATTGATGATGATGATGCAGATTTCTATGCCTATTGCATGACACGGGGTCTGTAAGGAGGAGAACTCCAGAGGAGTAAAAATTTTAATTATTAAAAGGAAATGTTAGTTTTGAAAGGAAGAAGTTAGTTTGGATTAAGGGTCAGGAACAGGAAAAAGGATGGAGGATGAGGGATAAAAGGGTGATGAATGAGGGATGAGAATAAATTTGACAAGACTTGAAAGGGGTAGAAAGTAACCCGAAAAAGGGGACTCCTTTTTAGGTCCACGAAAGAAAGGTTTTAGTTAGAGAAAAAAGTATTGATAGTAGCAAGTCCCAGTAAGTAGGAGAGACTGGGAGAGGAGAGAAGGATTTTCAGTAGGAGAGAATAGGAGAAGATTTAAGCAAAGAGGCTTATTCCTGGTCTGTGGTGGGAAAGAGGGGGAGGGGGAGGGGCCCGGTTCTGTACAACGCTCGGTCACTAAGTACGAGAGAGGCCCCCCCATCAAAACGATTAGGAGAATTATGTTTGAAGGGAGTGGGAAGGAAGTAGGAGATAGGAAAAACAAGAGCTGTTTCCTTATGAGGAACACGTCCTTGTAATAACTATTCTCCATTTAGGAATTAGGAATTGGGAAGGAAAAAGAGGTTATGAATGCTGCAAGCAGAGAAGTCTTAACCCTGCTCCGTGGCTGGAAACTGGAATTGTTGCAGGAGTTGCTGGAAGGTGGAGGTCGAGAATAAGGAGAGGACTCTGGTAAGGATCTGGAAGGCGATAGGTATGAGGTCTTGTAAGGTGAGAGACTCAATTTCTTGAGCCAAAATTTGGGAAGGGAAAGCGGATGAGGGTTGTTGCTGGTCCTTTTGAGGAGCAGTTGCAGGTAGGTGCTGGTCCTTTTGGGGAACAGTTGCAGGTTGTTGCTGGTCCTTTTTAGGAGCAGTTGCAGGTGTAGAAGCAGGAGCAGTAGCTGGCTGACGTTGTCTTCTCTGGCAAGGAGTTCTCTGTTCTTTCGGTGGTTGGGTTGGAGCTGGTTTCTTTTGGTTTGGAGAGGATGTATTCATCATAGCTGCTATCCTCTTGAGACGCTCTGGGCAGCGCTTATTCTAAGCATGGTGTGGCTTAGAACAATTAGGGCACTTAGATGTGGTTTGTCGACCTTCTTTGTGGGCCTTAATACACACTTCTGTGCTATGTCGCTAGCTGCAGAAACCGCAGATGATGGGGCCTCTGCATTCTTCTTTATGATGTCCAAAGCGTTGGCATCTGTAACATCGAAGGGGCTCAGGTGTGTAATCCTCAATGGGGAAGGTTCCCCAGACTCCTAAGTCCAGTTTGGAGGGAACTGGACCTATAAAAGTGGCGATGAGACGTCAAACAGGAACGTCGTCTTTGCTTGTGCAGCGAACAGCACAGTCAATGTTGCTGCATGACGTTGCAATGGAGATAGGCATCGACACAGCATACCTGGTGATGACAGCTTTCTTCCTGATAAAAGCAGATTCCAGCAGCGTTAAGGTGGGGTCTTCCAGAAGGAATCTGGCTGTCTCAACGTCCTTGGGATAGACGATAAGATCACCTTTCCTGTTTGGTCTCACAGTGAGTTGCATGCCTGGCTTGGCAGCCATGGCAGCAACTGAGGCATAGGAGAGCTCGTGGGTAGCCTGTGAAAGCCGAAACTTTGGCAGAGGCTTCTTTGGCTGTGTAGCTGGGATGTTCTCTATTATGGCAGTGGCTTCTTGCAGGAGTGTCTGTTGGCAATCAGTGCAGTTGCAGTCCGTGGAGTGGGCCCCCTGTTTGGTCTCCATGGCATTGGAGGACTCAGGCAAGTTGGTAGAATGGTTGACTGCTGTTGCACTCGACTGCTGAAAAGTTGAAGGGACAGACAAGGACGAGTCTGTGCTCTCAGTCCTAGGAGTCACAGTTGGTGATGTTGGGGCTGGTTCTGGCACTGGTGAAGGATCTTCAGGAGTCTTCCTTCTCTTGGGAGGGGGTTTAGCCTCTTCCTTGGCAGCTGCTGCTTCTTTCTCATGCTTGATAAGCTTGTCAGAGGCATCTTTGCACCCAACACATTTACATCTGATGTGGTGATTAAACACATCTGGGTCTGCAGTATAGGTGGAGTGTTTTGCCATGACGTTAAACATGTAAGCTCGGCGCTGCTGTTAAGACACACAGCTATCACAGTCACAAGCTTGATCATTGAAATAGTCTTCACAGTGTCTGCTGGCATGTGGATAGTATTTCCATCCCGATTTTCTCAAGTAAAAAACGGACATTGTGGTGAAACTCTACGGGGATTTTAGTGATAATTTCACCCCCGAGAGGTAGTCAAAGTGATGAACGTAGCCGATACGTCTGTTGGTCCAGGCGATGAGAGTTGTCGTCGATCCATAGTCTGAAACGAAACTACCTAGTATTATATGTCTTCAAGAGGTTAAGCCTAAAAATTACAGGTATGACAGGACTACAGAAGAGTATACATTAGATGGTTATGAGATTGTTGAACAGAATCTGCATAGTGACATGGGTAGAGGACTGATAATATACGTGAGGAGGGATTTACGTTTCACCATTGTGGAGCTAGCCACTAAATATGAAGAATACTGCTGTGTAGAGATCTCAGATAAAAAAGACAAGATATTAATCACCAACATATATCGTAGCCCCAGCAGTGACAAGGAAAATAATGACAAATTGCTTCAACTACTGCAGGAAGTGAGTGATGTTAAGGTGCAATATAAAATAGTTGTTGGGGACTTTAATCTTCCTCGCATCAAGTGGAGCAATTACACGACAGAAGCGGGGCCAACAGATTTTAACACACAGTTCATAGAAAGAATCCGTGATTGTTTTTTTACACCACACATTCAGGATATCACAAGAACAAGAGGAGACAAAATTGGTAGCACTCTTGATTTAGTTTTCAGTAATGAGGATTCCATAATTGATGATATTAGAGTAGAATGTCCTCTGGGTAGAAGTGACCACACATGTATTTTAATTAACTGTGATATTCAGGAGGTTGAGGTTCAAGGAAAGAAAGTGATATACTTTTATGAAAAGGCCAATTATCAACTCATGAGGCAAAGAATGTATGTGGACTGGACCCAGTACCTGTCAGAAGAACTAAACACAGAAGAAAAATGGAATAAAATGCTTGCAAAACTACGTGAAATTTTTGAGGAATGTGTACCTAAGAAACAATATAAGGGCCAAAACAAGATAAGGCAAAGGACAAATGAGAACCTACCGATAAATAGAAAACTGTGGTCAAAAATAAAGAAGAAACAAAGACTATGGACAAGGTTAAAACAACTAAAACAAGAGGACTATCCAGGGGATACAGTCAGAGGCGTGGAGGAGGAGGAGTACAGGAGGCTAAATAATAAAGTCAGGCGGCAGACCAGAAATGCTGTAAAGATAAAGGAGAAAGAAATATCGAGTCATGTGAAAGATAATCTCTAGATTTTTTGGCTATATGTTACATCTCAAACAAGAACAAAGTAAGGTATAGGTGACCTGTATGACAGTAATGAAAAAACAAGTACCACAACTAACAACAAGGAGAAGGCAGATATTTCATCAAAACAGTTTGCCGGGGTATTCATCAGAGAACCGGAAGGGGAAATACCAGAGGCTACAGCAAGAGAAGTACCTGTCATTGAAGGAGTGGATATCACCCATGCAAAAATAAGGAAAGTAATCCAGAAACTCAAAAAGAACAAATAACCCGGTCCAGATGGGATACATCCAAGGATTGTAAAGGAACTGATGGAAGAACTATTGGAACCACTTAGGATATTGTTCAGCAGCTCACGACAGGAGGGTGTGGTACCAGAGGAATGGAGAATTGCACATATTACTGCATTATTCAAAAAAAGGAAATAAGAAAGATCCTGGAAATTACAGACCGGTCAGCCTTACAAGTGTCATTTGTAAGCTTATGGAATCACTACTCAGAAGAAATAGTAACACATATGAAGAAAAACATGTTTAGCAAGAGACAGTTTGGATTTATATCTGGGAGATCAACAGCATTACAGCTCATTAAAGTGTTGGATAACTGAACGTGTGCACTTGATGAGGGGATGGCAGTAGATGTGGTTTACTGTGACTTCATGAAGGCGTTTGACCGCGTACCAGACAAAAGGCTGATGAAAAAAGTTGCCAGATATAATATCCAAGGGAAGTTACTGAACTGGATCCAGTGTTTCTTAACAGGGAGAAGGCAGAGGGTTTTAGTGAACGGTGAGGCATCAGATTGGGAAGAGGTTATTAGTGGAGTACCTCAGGGCTCAGTACTGGGTCCTTTGCTGTTTGTTCTGTTCATAAATGATCTACTTGAAGTGGTTAAGCATGGCAGCGAGGTGTTTTTGTATGCTGACGACACTAAAGTGTTCAGGGGGATTCAGGATGTGGAAGATTGCAACAGACTGCAGGGGGACCTAGACGAGCTTAGAAAATGGACAAAGAAATGGCTTTTGTTCTTCCATCCAGAGAAGAGCAAATACATGAGAATTGGCAACACCTCAGTACACGATAATGGCTACATCATGTACAACAACATCAGCAAGACTAGAACGGAAAGAGACATTGGTGTAGTCATAGACGACAAACTTACTTTTGCTGACCATCTGGCTGAGAAAATAGAGAAGGCAAATAAGATAGTGGGCCTCATTAGGAGAACATTTGTACACCTGGAACCAGCAACATTTAAGCCTCTCCACATACTTGGTACAGCCACACCTAGAATATGCCAACCAAGTGTGGTGCCCACATCTTATCAAGGATATCAGCACAATAGAAAATGTGCAAAGGAGAGCATCAAAACTGGTGCCGTGTCTCAAGGAACAGCCATATGAAGAGAGACTTAGAAGATTAGATCTACCATCATTAGCGTACAGGAGATCGAGAGGAGATCAGATTGAAACATTTAAGATCGTCAACACCAAGAATGATAAGGAGTGTACTGAGGGTCTTTTCAGGATGAGGTAGGATAGTGTGACAAGGGGCCATGATAAGAAATTATTCAAGAAAAGAGCCAGGCTGAGCAGTTGCAAATACTCCTTCCCTAACCGTGTGGTGAACGTTTGGAACAATTTGCCGAACGAGGTGGTACTCTCAGAGACAGTGGCACAGTTTGAGTCAAGACTTGATAAATTTTGGAAAACACAGGATCAAAAATTCAATTATAAAGCTCAGATAAACA
>NC_090736.1:138203162-138205662 GCF_036898095.1 Palaemon carinicauda | reverse complement strand
ATTCTATTCCAAAATTAGTTTATATTATACATTTATCAAAATAATATATATTAACTATGGATTTAATCGTTTCTTTGACAGTATAAGCATTTATTGTCCCAAAAAATCGAGGGTCTAATTTGCTTGTGCGCAACTTGCTCGGAATGAGAGCAGCAGTACAAGAAAGGAGATGCACTGAAGACGCACTACAAAGAATTTTATATTAAGATTCTGTATCATTTAACCCAAAGGACTGGGTTGAGTGTACTGTATTTTATGCCTTATTTTCCTTGTATTTACTTTTTAAAAGTATGAAATTGAACTGGTGGTTTGTTTCTCTTAGTTCCTTTGAACTAATTTTAACACCAAATATTCATTATGGATACAAATGTTGATGTTCTGTATCGAGTTTCTTGGAAACGCGACTTAAACTTACAGTTTATACAAGAGAAGTCTTTTCATACTAATAGTCCTTCTGTAATTGTATGTGATATTCTACATCCAACAACCTCCTATTTCAGTAAAATTATTTTTGTTGAAAATAATGTTAATTTGACGAAGAAATGTACTTCGATTTTCTCACAGGAATTGCATACTAGTTTACCATAGAGAAAATACATTTACCATCTGCATTTGATTATGGGAATAGTGAGCAATGCTCGGTCAAACTTTAAAAGATTAGATTATATCTGATAAACTTGAAATAGAAATGACTGTGCAGATATTTTCATAAGTGAAAATGTCAATATTATTACTTGAAAGGGAATGCCATTCACTATCCAAATCTTGTTGTTCATAATCATAGATATTTGGAAAACTCAAATATAATATTAGTCTCAACCAACTGTAAGGTCATGAATGGAAGAAATCCATCAGAATTTGGTAATTTAACGGGAGACGTTTCTTATAATAAGATAAATTCTACCTAAAAATAAATAAAAAAAAAAAAACATCAAAGGGTTTTGTAAAGTGTTCTCTCGCATTAGAATGATTGATTGATTAACTCAGCACGGCTCATTTGGCATGACGAGAGAGAACTTCATATCATTCATTGTCCATGACCAGCCCATGTGTATATATATATATACATATATATATATATATATATATATATATATATATATATAATAGTATACAGTATATATATATATATATATATATATATATATATATATATATATATATATATATATATATATATATATTCTTATTCTTCTTCCCTCGTAGTAGCAGTACTTTCCAACAGTTTGTTGTTAAGTAACTGCTTTTGATGCAAATCTAAATGAGGGCCTAAAGAATAGCTTCAATAAAAACAAGCAGCGATAATAAATAGTTGAGAGAGAGAGAGAGAGAGAGAGAGAGAGAGAGAGAGAGAGAGAGAGAGAGATTTCAACAACAGACCATAGAAAGCCTATTGCTGTTTTGCTGGATAACCGGGGGACGTCAGTGACAGGATACTCTTTCTATCCTGCCTGTCTTGGAACCCCAAACCGAGAGGTAGTCTTGAATCGGAAGACACCCAAGAGGAAGGATCCTCAACGGAGTCGATTTCTTAGGGCTTGACCCGATCCAGGACTCTCGGAAAACCCGAGTCTCTTTACTTAAGATTATCCAGGACGAAACAGACATCACTGCCATTACTCATCAGAAAATATTTTCCATATCAGCAAGCTTCGTTGTTTTGTGCAAAGTTTATTAATTTATTTGATAAATTTATAGTAATTGATAAACGTTAATAATTATGAATTTAGATATTCTTAATAATAACTATCATTATAGTTACGTGGGAATTTTATAGAATTTTTTTTCATCGAAAAAGTCAGTAGTATATTGGCCAAGAAGTACAAAGACCTTGCGATGACATCAGGCCAAAAATCACATTCCTGAAGTGCACATCCCAAAAAATTATAATCTTTTCATTACTAAGATTTCTTAGGAGGAAATTTAATCAATTATTTAAATTTAAAACGATTGAGAAAAAGAGAAATAAATGATATTGGGCTTTGGTAGGTAGTAGGTTGGCCTGGGCACCAGCCGCCCGTTGAGATACTACCGCTAGAGAGTTATGGGGTCCTTTGACTGGCCAGACAGTACTACATAGGACCCTTCTCTCTGGTTACGGTTCTTTCCCTTTGCCTACACAGACACCGAATAGTCTGGCCTATCCTTTAGAGATTCTCCTCTGTCCTCATACACCTGACAACACTGTGATTACTAGACAATTCTTCTTCACCCAAGGGGTTAACTACTGCAATGTAGTTGTTCAGTGGCTACTTTCCTCTTGGTAAGGATAGAAGAGACTCTTTAGCTATGGTAAGCAGCTCTTCTAGAAGGACACTTCAAAATCAAACCATTGTTCTCTATTCTTGGGTAGTGCCATAGCCTCTGTACCATGGTCTTACACTGCCTTGGGTTAGAGTTCTCTTGCTTGAGGGTACACTTGGGCACACTTTTCTGTCTAGTTTCTCTTCCTCTTGTTCTGTTAAAGTTTTTATAGTTTAAATAGGAAATATTTATTTTA
>NC_090736.1:138193162-138195662 GCF_036898095.1 Palaemon carinicauda | reverse complement strand
CAAAGAGAGTAGCATCATCTGCATATGCAACAAGCTTGTTTTCTAGGCCAAACCACAGGTCATGTGTATATAGTATGAAAAGTAATGGGCCAAGAACACTACCCTGTGGAACACCGGATATCACATTCCTATAATCACTATGGTGCCCATCAACAACAACTCTTTGAGATCTATTACTTAAAAAATCAATAATAATGCTAAGAAACGACCCACCCATTCATATTTAGACCTTACTTTATACATATAATTTTAAAGGACATAGGTTAGAAATGTATTAATAAGAAGCAGAAATAACCATAAAAGTAACATTATTAAAAGAAATGCCTTTTTTTGGGGGGGGCATCATATAAGACACATGCTAATGTCTCCCAATCGTGTAAGTAACATTACATCTTGATGACTTTACGTCCCCCCCCCCTTACTCCTGCAACTGCCCACTTCCTACCCCCATCCCCCCTACCTTTTGAAAATCATTATTATTATTATTATTATTATTATTATTATTATTATTAATTGCTAGGCTGCAACCTTAGTCGGAAAAGTAGGAGGATATAAGCCCAAGGACTCCAAAAGAGAAAATTATTGACGTTAAAAGATTCTGTTTACAAATGTTGATAATGTTCTTTTGAACGGC
Organism: Palaemon carinicauda; assembly: GCF_036898095.1. Classification (NCBI taxonomy): domain Eukaryota; kingdom Metazoa; phylum Arthropoda; class Malacostraca; order Decapoda; family Palaemonidae; genus Palaemon; species Palaemon carinicauda. Next base: position 138,195,028 of record NC_090736.1, on the reverse strand, counting down.
CTTAGTAATTTTATCTCTTTTTTTTTTTTTTTTTTTTTTTGAGTCGAAGATAAGAGAAAATTACTTTTAACGTTCGACCGAGACTTTCTTGATAAATTGGGATGCTCGTGTTTTATGCTTCAGGCTCGTCTCTCTCTCTCTCTCTCTCTCTCTCTCTCTCTCTCTCTCTCTCTCTCTCTCTCTCTCTTACATTGTTTTCACAGATAAACCATCATTTCTAAAATAATTGGCCTAAATTTTGTAGAAAATATAACTAAGAATCTAATTCTAAATCCAAAGAAAAATGTGTATTAAAAAAAATAATTTGAATTTATTATACATTTATTACCCATAGTCTACCCATGTATTCCATCCGTGCTTAGAAAGTGGATTGGTTTAAAGGTAACTCATGAACGGCAGAGTCAAAGGACGATGACAATGCCCTAGCTCGCAGGACAATACCCCCCCAGAGAATCACTATATACCAATATGATCAGCACACAAGCCCTCTTTCCACCCAAGATAGGCCCAGGTAGGGGCAGGAAATGGCTGCTGATGACTCGGCATGTAGATCTATAGCTCCCCCAAACCCTCATCCTTAGCTCACAAGGATAGTGAGGTTGCAGCGACCAAAGGAACTAACAGGTTTGAGCGTGACTCGAACCCCAGTCCAACAGATCACCAAGCTGGGATATAAGCTAGTTAAAACTAAAAAATCTATGGAAAGAAAAATGATAAGTCATGTGACGGAGGTTCAGTGAAACTTGTGTGTGATGCAGCCGAATATTTGCAGACTAAAAAAATTTAAACTAAAAGCAAATCTCGCAATAAAATACAAAGATGATGTTTGTGACTTGACAGAGCAAATTAAATAATAATAATAATTTTGGAACGTGAAGAGAACGAGACACATGAGTGGAGATGTTAGAAATATCAGAAGACGAACAAGAATTTGAAACAAGGAAATAGTTATAACAGAATATAAGGATGCCATAACTAATTTCATCACGACTAATACGGTGAAATCATGAAATGGGATAAAGTGATTGCACTTTAAGCTTGCACCAAGAATGCATGTTATTTATGATAAAAAAAAAAAAAAAAAAAAAAAAAAAAAAAAAAAAAAAAAAAAAAACAATGAGGACTATGATTTATAAGTATTTTATATCATAGATGATAAATTGGTTTACTCCAAAAATAATATGAACGAAACTTGATTAATAACGAAAAGAGAACAACGAGTGTTGCACGCGCAGTACCAATCAAAATAATTTCATAATATATCGATATTTCGAATCTCTATGTAATTTTCATTCATAAAACCCTTTAATTTTGAATTCTATTCCAAAATTAGTTTAAATTATACATTTATCAAAATAATCTATATTCAGTAGGGATTCAATTATCTCTTTAACTGTATAAGAATTATTTTTTCCCCCTAAAATCGAGGGGCTTAATTTGCTTGTGCGCAAGTTTCTCGGAATGACAGCAGCAGTACAACAAAGGAGCAGAGGAAATCCAGAGCATTTCAAACATTTATACACAATTTGAATCAGCTAATTAATAAAACAACTTGGATCAAAGCCTCGTCATGTTTTCCTTTTAAATGTTTTCCTCTGTGTTGGGCCAAGGATTACGTCGACGAGATTTCAATTTTGATTTTTCGATTTTTCTGTTATTTTTCTTTTTCTTTATTTATTTCTCCTTTTTCATTTCCTATTTGTGTACATGGAAGGTCTTGGTCTCTCTCGTATTATTATTATTATTATTATTATTATTATTATTATTATTATTATTATTATTATTATTATTATTATTATTTGCAAAGCTACAGCCCTAGTTAGAAAAACAGGATGCTATAAGCCTAGTGGACCCAACAGGGATAAA